>NW_024609882.1:37148249-37316005 GCF_016920785.2 Ixodes scapularis
TTGCGCATGGCTCGTCCTGTTCGTCTAGTTCACACAGCATGTCTACACGAAAAAGAAAAAAAAAGCAAGTTTATTGCCAGGTTTGCTGATGAGCAAGGCTTCTTGGATCCTAGAAATGCCTTCGCAGGGGCCGCGGAGTCCCATTTGAGAACCACTGACCTAGACGACCCGCGCGGCACAATATCCAGATTGGCACTTTTTCTGGTAAAACAAACTTTCTGCTACTTTTTACAGCGGAGCTGTTAAGACTAGTTTCCCCAGTACCTTTTCCGTCAGCAAACAAATGATGATACGAAACTCTGGACAGCTACCGCCATCTATGAACGACGGCGGCAACCAGACAATCGGCTTTCCGGTTGTCTGGTTGCCGCCGTCGCTCATAGATGGCGCAACCTTTCCAGCCTTTCTAGAGTTCCTCGATATGCTCTCTCGAAGGGGGAAGGTAGCTATGTACAGGAACCCTAAGCCTTTCCACTCTGGCTTGCCGACTGGCGGCCGGCCATTACTTCAGTAGGATTCCGTGCTTTCGGAGTTTATTTTTCGTCAAACTCGGAGAGTGTTTTTCGGGGTTTTTTTTCCCCTCCGAAAATTTGGAGTTTATATTAGTTAATTTTTGTTAGATTCCTAAATCTCCGCAATTCGGAGTTTAATTTCACGGTGTTTCCTATATTTCCTATAAAAAAAAAAAAAAAAATCCGAGTGCAGACGTAGGCTAGACAAAGAAAAATAAAACGCGATTAATGTTGCTTCGGCTAGATTTGGTGTTGGTGCCATTGGCAACACTAATTCGTCCCACTGCAAAAGTTGCACACATCTGTGGCTTCAATAAACGTCGATACCTTAAAAATAAACTCCTGGAGGTAGTCGCTGGGGAGCACGTATTCATCCCATCCTATTCCATGCTACCCCGCGGCCGCGCGTGGTGGAGTGGTAAGGGATGTAAGAGGGGAGTTTCAACTGCCCCTCTTCCAATTTTATGAAATGTCTATGGTCCATATCTTTAACTGTTACAAAAACACAACCCTTCCTTCCTCTTAAAACACAAATACTATGGCCCAAACTGAAAACCAATACAAAGGCTTTTGTCGTGACCCGAAAGTACAATGGCATGTCGTCCTGAACCTTGACAAGATAAGTGGTATAAGGCTGATCCGAGATTTGAAAGGTAACTGTGGTGGCATTTTCCCGGGACCATTGACCCTGTGCGCTGATCAAACTTAATTGTAATATACCATCTTTATTTAATTTAGTTTTTTTTTCTTTGGGGGGGGGGGGGGGGGGGAATTGCCACATTTCGGTGTTTTTCTGAGTTTTTCGGATTTACCCGAAAACACGGAACCCTAGAACTTATACACCAACTCATGTTTACAAACAAACCGGAGCGCCCGAAGCGCCCCTAGCGGACGCCACCGGCGCCGCGCATGCGCGAGGGGGGTGTGGGCAAGAAGCTCGCCGTCGCCCATTAACAAACCATTGAAATGCGATGTTGTCGGCGTCGGTGTGAGTCCCCGTGCTCTTTTTGGCGTTGAAATTGTTGATTCTACGTCCTCCTAACGATGTTTGACTACTTGAGCGGCGTCAGCGAAATTACCGAGGCTCGTTACATCGCAAAACTTCGCGTGAATCATCTGACATGCGGCGATTCATTCCGCGTGGACGCCGCAGAATTTACGCTAAAGCCTGACTCACATGATGAGATTTCGCTCGCAATTTTCAGTAGCGACGTCGCTCGGACTGCAAAAGCGTGAACCGTAGCTGAGATGTCGACGTCGATGCTGAAAATCGCAAGCAGAATCTAACCAAGTGAATCAGGCATAACAAGTCGGTGATGGCCACTGGTAACAATGATCAACATCTCCTTGTATCTACTGTTTACATCGAGCCTGCTTACCAACCCTCAAACTTAAGTCTTTTGAGGCCTGCACTTACTTCTTGTCGCAAGTACCGGGCCCACGTTTGGTCTACGGGTCGGTGTCGTCTAAAAGAGCAGACGACAAACAGAAACGTCTGAAAGAGCAGACGACAGTTCGGACGATCAGGCGGCCGTTTGAACTTGAAGGTGCACTGAACGTAGTCCGCACGTGGTCCGTACAACTTGGCGGTTTTCCGGCGTTCATGTTGGAACAAATTTACAGGGATGGGCAAAATACATGCAAATATGTATCGAAATACAAATACAAAATACTTCGTCAAAATGTATTTAATTACAAATCTAATTACATTTCCAAAAAAGTATTTAAATACAAGATACAAATACAAACAAATGTATATGGTCTCCTCAAAATACTTTTCCAAATACATTCCTCAAAATTTGCGTCAGCGACTTCAAGGCACCTGCAACGGGTTTCTGGGTATCTCATTTTAATTTTGCATCGCACACTCGGGAATTAGTGTTCAAGGCTCTAGCAACGTAATAGAAATATAATCACAAAACATGTAATCAGCTTGGACGTAATAGGTGAAAAAAGTACAGAGCTTCAAGCAGCTTTTTTTGACGATTACATTTTGGTATAGACCAACAAAGAACCGAGACGACCAAGACGCGCAGCACTAGCTAGAGAATTTTTTATTGTTGCAACTCGCACCAGTCACGAAAATCTGGACGACCCGCGCATTTAGAATGTTCCAGGCAAAAATATGGATGGAAATCAGGCTGGAAAGCATCACACGTTGTCACAGGCACTTATTTAGCCAGTCTGCCTGTGAACGTCGATTTCGTCGCTATTCTTGCCCTGGACTAGCACCGTAATCACAAAGTCACTAAACGCTTGTGCTTGATTGAGAGACACTGCATTCGGTGCAGAACGTAGTTTTCTTCCTGCTCTGGAAAGTGACAATAAGTTTGAGGGATGTATTTTCGCTTACAAAATTGTATTTAATTACAATTGTATTTAAAATACCAACGTTTTAGTATTTAAATACACACGTGAAATACATTACTCAATTTGTAATTAAATACAAATGCAAAATACACAAAGTATTTGAAATACGTATTTCAAGTACAAGTATTTGAAATACTGCCCATCCCTGGAACAAAACAAATAAATCTGATGACCACAAGTATCCGTGAATTCAACCCAAAGTGCTTCCCGCCCAAGCAATCGTGGTCCGACGGCGTCTGGTTTTCCCTTTTCACGGCACATTTCCACGTTCTCGGGCGAACCGAGCACACGAAAACTGATCTTCACACTTTTCTCGACTCTTTTGGTACAGCCCCAGTCGCCGTGTCTTGACGAAAAGGCAGGTTTTTGTCTGGTTCCTTTCAAAACAACGTAAGAATACACGTCTCAGATGGGGACATCCGCCCACAGCCCCAGACCGGAAGTGCGTCCGACGCGCCACCACCGCGCCGTGATGTAACAGAGATGAGTTAGTGTATACTGCTGCAGACGCCGGCACGTGCGGCGCGTGGAACACCATTCCCTGCATTCTCCTTGATAATTTAGCAATAGGACTATTCAGTAGATGAGTTATTAATTTGCACCATTTTCAAGATCATTAGGCTCTTAGGTAGATAATGAAGGTTTCTCAAAGATTTGCCGCCGTGCGACCTTCGTCGTCCATGTCTACGCCCTCACAGCCCTCTCCTTGTCGTCGTTCTAAGCCGCATGCGTGCCTAGTTTCGTTTCCTTCCGCTCTCCCGGGGTGGCGCTCCGTGTCTTGTTTCCTCCGGCTCCTCGGGGCGGGTCTGTGTCGTCTGCAAAACAGCTTCGCTGGTCATACACCTTCACAGAGGGGAATGACGCATGATTTGTGCAAATAACTTGCATGAGTTATTTTCGGAAATGGCAGCGAATATTGGATAAAGTCAAGTGGCCATAGTGTAGCTGTCTTACTTTTGCTGACGAACTATTTCACACAATCAACTTGTAAGGCGCTTATTTGTATCGGTTTTATAGCCACCATTACTTCACTCAGATAGATGATCGGAGAAGATCTCGAAACACGATGGCTCGTTTTCACATAACGATAGGCCTTTTTTTATGATTGGGTTTGATTTTATGTGCAAGCTAAGGAAGGACACGTGCGCTTTGTCCTTCAAGTTCAAATAACTTAATTTCACCGAGACCATATTTGGGGAGTGTACTTTAAAGTCGGGTGTTGAACTTTTCCCAGAAGGTAACAGAAAAAAAACCTTTAAAGTTAAGTAAAAGTGTTCAAGTAAAGTACAAGTTTTAGAAACTTACTTGAAGTAGTGCTTTAAGTAGTACAATGTACTTCCCAACACTGTTTTTCCTTTTTTTTTTCATCGTAAGTGTCTACAAGTGGTTTCAACGAAGTCGACCAAACTCAAACGCAAATGTGTGAGCTTAAGTGAGAATAGTCAGAATACGGGTAAACTGAAACAGGCTGCATGCAGGGTATTGTGAAAAGAAAAGCCGCATCTGAAGCGTCTCTTGGGGTGATCAAGTACGTACTGTACATGTGGAAAACGCGGTACCCTTCTTCATCTTTGTTTTGTTTTGTTTTTGTTTTCCTCCGTTTCGGTGCAGTTGGAATTCGGCTCGGCCTAAAGTATAAACGTTTTGCATCAGAACCTTTCTCTGCGAGATTGCGGTCTTTGGGAGAAAATCGTCCAAGTGTAAAACAATTTCGAACTCTTTTTTTGTTTGTTTGTTTTTGTTTACCGTTTTGTTTTGTTGACCGAACGAATGCGTGACCTTCAATGCATGAGAGAGAGAGAGAGAGAGAAAACCTGAAATCTCTTCTGTCTTTCTTTTCCTAGTTACGTGCACTTCGCGGGACACTTGGTTGGTTTCGAGCCCACACTTCCTTTATTCGCCGTACAGAAAAGAAATGAGAAAAGAAAAGGCTATACTCCGTTCCCTACCAAGCTGACAATGCAGTGAAGGCTACGTGGTCGTTGGACCAACCACACTTCTATCTTTCGCCACGTGATCAAGCCCCCCCTTCCCCCCCGTGTCCACGCGCAGAGAGCGGGTTTTCTGTTGACTGATCCGGCGATCGCGTAGCTCCCACCGCACTGTCAGCTGGAGTATGCGGCTGTAGACAACAGTGTAGTCGCTTGTCCTTTTTTTTTTTTTTTTCTGGCGCTCCAGGAAAGAAAAGAAATGATAATGAAAGTGCGACGAATGGAGAGGTTTAAGATAGAAAGGTAAAAAATGAAGTGGCTCGTGGTGCTACGCTCGGATAGTGTGCGTGTCGTGAGGGCCCTTTGTAAAACGGTGAACTTGCTCCACTTTCCGAAAGAAAGGACCGACCGAGCGCCAAGCCGCGGGTTTGTCTCGTAGTAGCAGTCGGTGTACAATGGGGCAGAAGCCGACTTTTCCTCCACGTAACTCGAGACGGTTCTCGCGTAGAATTAATTTGTCTGCTTCCAAAAAATTTTTTTTTTACACGTCACGGCCCGGGAGGTGCGGTTTTAGAGCCGGTTGCGCACTGACCCCGGCCATCGGTGGTCCAACATTTCTTGTTTTGTTTTTTCCCTCTTGGTTTTGCGTTTCTGGGGCCTTTTTTCAAGGCTGGGGGGATTCACCATTTCCGAAGTTTGTTTCTAAGGCAATTAAATGTGTACGGCGTCCTGGTAGTGCCCCACGCAGCCAAGACAAACTTCAACTAACCGATGCTTCTTTCGCGGGCACAAATGTGGCAGCAGCCAGAGTAGGGGTATAGTCCCGCGGGAGGCGGGTTCAAAGCCTATTTATTTATTTATTTATTTAGTTTGCCCTCAGGGCGTAAGCATTACACAGGAGGAAGTGAATACACGGGGTACAAATATTGAAACAAAATATAAAACATGGAAAAACTAAACATTGTCACGAATGACAAGTGATGAGGCGATAATAACTGAAGAAACTAATAATTTAATAGGGTGAACTTGTGCCCCAAAAAATAAAATGGGAACAGAAGAAAACAGGGCGTCGCGGGCGTCGAAGTCGGCGTGACAGCAGAGTCGAACGCTGGGGCGAAACTGACTGCTGCTCGCCACGCGGAGCCCCGTACATGCGTGAGCTTCTGGAGTAATCGGCGTAGAAAGTTCGACGCGTAGAACATTCGGACCTCAGGATTCTTGAATTTACCAGAAAACTAAATTGCAAGATTAACAAAAGATGCGTCGCTCCCAGGAACTGCCCTGGCTTTTCACGTGGGAGGCAGGCACGATAACCGTTAGGCCACGCGCGCTCCCTACTTGGCCAGCTGCGCGCGCGGCATTACTCCCTCCTTTAAAAAGTGCATCGTCCCGATGCAACCCAAAGCAAAACAAAGCAAATAAAAAGAACGGTAAACTAAAGAGTCATTTGGAACACATAAGGTCCACAGTCCTATCGAGCGTAGTACGGCATCAGTCGCAAGACGTGGACGACTGAAGCCGTACGCCGCCCTCGTGGAGGGCGGCGTGATGAAGTCCGTGTTCCGTCGGGCATCACCTCGTAGTTCAGATCCCCGAGGCGACCAAGCACTTTGTAGGGTCCAAAGTAACGTTTCAGGAGTTTCTCGCTGAGACCGCGGCGGCGAATCGGTGTCCACACCCACACCCTGTCTCCGGGCCGGAAGTGGACGTCCCGACGACGAAGGTTGTAGCGGCCAGTGTCGACCCGTTGTTGAGCCTTAATCCAAAGTCTGGCGAGCTGACGGACTTCTTTTGCCCTTCGGGCAACCACCTGGGCATCGTCGCTTGCGTCGACAGCCGGTTCGTGGGGAAACAGTGTCCAGCATTGTCGTTACCTTGCGCCCATGCACCAATTGAAAGGGTGTCACTCCGGTGGTCTCTTGTACGTACGGCCGTGTTGTAGGCAAATGTGATGTACGGCAACACCTCGTCCCATGTATTGTGCTCCACGTCGACGTACATGGAGATCATGTCGGCGATGGTCTTGTTGATTCTCTCCGTTAGCCCGTTGGTCTGCGGGTGGTACGCCGTAGTGCGACGATGGCTGGTGTGGCTGAGACGAAGGACTTCTTGCGTCAGCTGGGCCATGAATGATGATCCACGGTCTGAGATCAGGACTTCGGGAGCGCCGTGCCGGAGGACGATGGACTCGATGAAAAACTTGGCGACTTCAACAGGCGTTCCTGATGGAAGGGCTTTTGTCTCGGCGTACCGCGTGAGATGATCGGTTGCGACGATGATCCATCGGTTTCCTTGCGTCGACGGTGGGAAAGGACCGAGTAAATCCATACCGATTTGCTGGAATGGGGCAGAGGGCGGCGCAATAGGCTGAAGAAGTCCTGCCGGTCTCGTCGGTGCTTCTTCCGTCGTTGACACTCGTGGCAAGATCGGGTGTAGTGGTGCACTGTCTTCGCAAGCTTGGGCCAGTAGTACTTTTCGCGTATCCTGGCAAGAGTCCTGCTGTAACCAAAGTGTCCCGCCGTCGGCTCATCGTGGCAGGCTTGAAAAATTTCTTCTTGAAGACTGGAAGGGACCACGAACAGCCACACCGTGCTGTTGTCGCTGAAGTTCTCCTTGTAGAGCACACCTTGTCGGATGGAGAAGATTGGCAGTGTTCGTACAAAACCGCGGGGAACGGCGCTTCCTTGTCTCTCTAGGTACTCGATGAATGCTCGCAGCTCAGGGTCGTCTCGTTGGAGTGCTGCCATGTTGCTGACATCCAGAGCGCCGAGGAAACACTCATCGTCGTCCTCTTTGGTGCAGGAAGGACCGGCCTCGACTGGGGCCCTCGACAGGCAGTCGGCGTCATTGTGCTTCCGGCTGGACTTGTACACCACGGTTATGTCGAACTCCTGCAGTCGTAGGATCCACCGGGCGAGGCGTCCGGAGGGGTCCTTCAGATTCGCCAGCCAGCAGAGCAAGTGGTGGTCTGTGACCACGCGAAAAGGACTTCCATACAAATATGGGCGAAACTTTGTTATTGCCCAGACGACAGCGAGGCACTCCTTTTCAGTCGTTGAATAGTTCCTCTCCGCGTTAAACAGCGTCCGACTTTCGTATGCGATAACTCGCTCTGCTCCGTCCTGCACTTGGACGAGTACCGCACCCAGTCCGGCGTTACTGGCGTCGGTGTGGATCTCGGTTTCAGCAAACTGGTCGAAATGGCCAAGAATCGGGGGCGTCTGGAGTCTTCGTTTGAGCTCGTCGAATGACCTCTGGTGTTCTTCTGTCCACTCGAACTCTACGGCGTCCTTCGTGAGGTGTGTCAGCGGTACGGATAGTTTGGCGTAGTCTCGAACAAAGCGCCTGTAGTAGGCACAGAGTCCGAGAAGTCTCACTGGCTTTTTGTCAGACGGCGGCGCAAATGCAGCTACGGCGCGGGTCTTCTCGTGGTCAGGTAGAACACCTTTGTTGTTCACGACGTGGCCGAGGAACTTTAGTTCCCCATAGGCGAACCGACACTTTGTTGGCTTGAGTGACAGGCCGGCGGTCCTGACGGCTTGAAGTACGGCTCGAAGTCGTCTGAGGTGTTCGTCGAACTCTCGTGAGAATACCACGACATCGTCCAGGTAGACGAGGCAGCTCTGCCATTTCAGACCTGCCAGCACGGTGTCCATGACGCGCTGGAAGGTGGCTGGTGCTGTACGAAGTCCGAACGGCATCACTTTGAATTCATACAGTCCGTCGGGAGTGACGAAGGCAGTTTTCTCCCGGTCACGTTCGTCGACATCAATCTGCCAGTAACCGCTCTTCAGGTCCATCAACGAAAAATATCGGGAGTGGCGCAGTCGGTCTAACGTATCGTCGATGCGGGGGAGCGGATAGACATCCTTCGTCACAGCGTTCAGTCGACGATAGTCCACGCAGAACCCACAGGGTTCCGTCCTTCTTCTTTACAAGGACGACTGGAAACGGCCATGGACTTCTTGAGGGTTGAATGATGTCGTCGTCGAGCATCTCCTGGACTTGATCTTGAATCACTTTCCTTTCCTTTAAGGAGACTCGATACGGCGACTGGTGGACAGGGAGTGCGTCGTCGTCGGTAATAATGCGATGTTTCGCCATTGGTGTTTGGCGAACTTTCGATGTCGTTGCAAAACAGTCACTGTATTCGGCGAGGAGATCAACCAGTTGCCGGCGATTCGGAGCTGGGAGCTCGGGGTCGATGTCGAGCGGCGGTGGCGTCGTGCTCTTCTGCTGTGGCGACGAGGTTTCCTCGGAGATTGCGGTGACCACGGCTGGCGCCTGAAGCTCCTCGACGTGGCCCACGGTGGTACCCTTCGTTAGTTGCTGCGGCTCCTCTCGAAAGTTGGTCACAAGAACAGTTGTACGCATAGGCGTGCGCAGGATTTTTCATTAGGGGGGGGCGAGGTTTCCCCAGAGCGCCCCCGCCGCCCCCCCCCCCCCCCCCTTTTCCTATCAACGCACTCCCACTGATATCTTTACGCTCATATTGTAGTGCTGAGACGAGATATGGTTATGAAGCGTTTATTTCAACAATATTGAATTGTAACATATACAAAATATTATTAAGCAGTAGGTTTCACTTTCTTGTGAAACGTCCGCAAAGAAAGGCAGTCCCTGCGCAGCTGAGGCGTCAGTGACACAACGCGCATACAAAGAATTTTTATTCTTTCTAAACCAGAGAAATATACGACACATATGCCATCTTTAACAGCACAGAATATTTAAAAACTTTGCCTCAACATGACTCTGCTAGTATGGAAAGTATAGTATACACAGGGCAAACGCATGGGTGCACCTACACGGCGGATTTAGAGGGGGGGGGGGGGTCCGGATGTCCTGACCCCCCTCTTGATTTCTACATCTGTAAAATTTAAGGCGCGAAACGAGGGAGAGGGGGTGGGGGTTCCTAAACATATAGTACACTGACCAACACCTGACCCCCCCCCCTCCCCCCCCTCAGGAAATTCCTGCATCCGCCCCTGCCTACACATGGCGAATGCTGTCATATGGCGTCTGCAACGTTCATGCAGAGGACGAAAAACGCCACCCAATACACAACGTAATAGCAACGCTTAAAAGCACGAGGATATACCGCAGATTAAAAATCCGAGAAACAGCAAGTTACAATATCTAGTAATTATTGAAGATAAACGCTATGACATGCCATTTTTTTTTTCGTCTGAGCATCCAAATGTACAGTTGATAATCTTACATTCTGGCGCTTGATAAAAACATGTAATAGAAACAACAAGATAACACGCACGCATTATGCCATGTTCAACAAACATTACACAAACTAATGAATATGTTATGTGGTGGTAAAAATATTTTATAACTAGATTACTAAAAATGTGTAGCACGTGGGAGATATAGTACTTTTCACCAATCGTGAAAAGTCTAAAGCAAAATTCTACGCGATTTTGTCGCGATTTGTTCGATGACTGACTGCGTCGCGGCGTATTTTTATGGTTGTTTTTTTCGCTGCGCGCACTAGAAGGGGGGGGACTTTGGCGTCGGTGTTTTATACCGTCGAAAAAGAAACCATGGGCCTCCTGCGCTGTCCAGAGGGTGCTGCGAATGGGACTTGTTAGGACTTGTTTTGGGCAGTACAAATTTTAGCGTTTAAATCTGTCACGCACGCAGAAGAGTGCCTGCTCTGGTGCGGAGCGCGATATCACGATGAAAATTCAAAGACAGAACGAAAATTCGAGCGCCGTCAAAGCTAAGACGCTGTGAGCGTGGACCAAGAGATGCCGTTTCACGCGTTCCAAAGCAGACATAAAAAAAAAGATAATTAAAGCGTCGCGACACAGATGTTGGGACGTCACCACCCAGAGATAAGAGACGCGTGCCCTAGCGGTGGTATCATAAATTTGGCACTTTCGATTCTCTTGCAACGTTGAGTTTGGCCGATTTCTGGCGTCCAAAGGTGTTTTTTCGTTCTTTAGCACCACATAGAATTGAAGAAGCTCAACCAGCGTGCCATAAGCAGTGCTATGCTCAATCAGGTGAGCTTGTACTACCCAAAATGAGGGCGCTACAGTTTGTTCAAAGCTTCAGCGCAGGAGGCGCCGTCTCGCCTCGAGTCGGGCCAACTTTGCGCCCCCCCCCCCCCCCCCCTAGATGATTAGAGAGGGCGGCCGCCCCCCCTGTCCCCCCTGTGCGCAAGCCTATGGTTGTACGTCCATCTTGAGATCCGTTACGCCTCTTGCGACACCAATTCCTTTTTCAAGGAGCAGTTGGACGCTGCCTTCCAGAAGAGCTTCACCGTGCATGGCTGCGTCGGTTATAACGGTGACGAAAACACTCGACCGCGGTGGTAGGTTCACATGGTCGGCGATAACTCGGATAGCGGTTGACGTCGCGTTGGTCTCCACCGGCGGTAGGACAGGCTTTCGCAGCGTCAACTGGTTTGCCGCGAGGTCGATGACTGCGCCATACTCGCAGAGAAAGTCCATTCCGAGGATAACGTCCCTCGGACAGTCTTGCAGAACGACGAACTTCACAGGGCACGTCTCACCGTGGATCTCGACGGAAGCAGTGCATCTCCCGACTGGTGTGATGAGGTGCCCTCCGGTGGTTCGTATTTGAGGTCCATCCCACGGTGTCGTGACTTTTCGAAGGCGGCGGGAGAGCCTCCCAATCAAGACTGAGTAGTCTGCTCCGGTGTCCACGAGTGCTGATTCGTAATGGCCGTCGATGACGACGTTTAGGTTGTTGGACACCGTTGCAGGATAGTCGTTTCGGTTTCTGGTAGCGTTCGAGTGGGGGACCTCCGACGTTCGTGGAGGATCTTGGCTTCGGTCGTCTTCGGCAGCTCCACCTCCAGGGGTTGCCGCGCCTAGTTTCCCCGTCGTGGAGCGAGGGGCGACAGGCTTACACGTCGGGGTCGGTGCATCGGCGAAGCTGGACGTCGTGGCGAAGGCGACCGGAACTCTCGGCGGGACGCAGGCTCGGGGGACTGAGGTCGTCGCAGATACTCGTCGATTTCCCGGGGGCGTTCACCAAACCGGGGGCGCGGGTCGTTTGGGTGGAATCCGCGCAGCCCGAGTCGTCGGTACGGGCATCGGCGGTACACATGGCCAGCTTCCCCGCTGTGGTAACACAGTCGGCCGTCCTCCAGACGTCTGTCTTCCTCGGCGTAGGTTGCTCTGGGTGAACGTCCTGACGTCCTCCGTCGTTGCGTCGGGGGTACGCCAGCGTTGGTGGGTCTCGTCGTGGCGCTACCGGGTAATGTTGAGCAGTTGGCGGCGGTCGTCGGGCCACTGCGGCGTAGGTCAGCGTCGGCTCATCGGCTGCGGCCACGGTGACAGGGGCTTCCGGAAGGAACGCTCGCTGAACCTGGTCCCGAACAACCTCAGCTATGGAGATTGAGGCCGTGTTCTAAACAGAATCGCTTTGTGGCAGGACAATTGGAGAATGAACCTGAATGTTAAGACATGCGTACACACGAACTTTATTAAGAAAATAAGTCACATTGCTTCTCTATACATAGCAGACAATGGCGTAATTAAGGTTAGTTCAACCGTACACTACTTGGGGGTTCTACTATCGGGATTTATCATAGAGGGACATGTTGGGATGATAACTCTCAAGGCAATTCGAATGCTTAATTTTATACGACGAACTTTCAACAGACTTAAAGAGAAATTAAGGAAAGTTTGTATTTTATGTTTATTCGCCCATGCATTAATTATGCGTCGATCGTTTGGGATCCACACCATAATTTTTTAATAGACAAACTTGAAAAAGTACAAAAGCAGTGCCCTATATTTGTGTTGAATAACTACGAATTTAGAGGAAATGTCACCAGCATGAAACGCGACCGACATTGGGAATTACTTAGCGAACGCCGAGAGTCTTTTAGGCTAAAGTTTTAGCTAACATTTATAACAATAAAATTATAATCGATAGAAACATAATTTTACCACTGATGTCTATGACAATTTGCTGGATCCCGCAGCCCGCTTCGTCGCTACAGCGTATGTGCGGACAGCGGACGGCCATCTTGCATGTAGCAAAATCGACCTTTGGAGCATTGCAGAGGCTGGCGGCAGCGTGCTAAACACACGTTTTCTACTCGTTCGTCGGCAATTGCCCAAGAAGTTTAAAAAAAAAAACTTGTGTAAACGGTGAGAACTGCCTTTGAGAACACGTGGAAATTTTTATGAAAGCGCAGCGCCGCAGGAAAAAGGCACAACTCGTCGAAAGCAAGTTTCGCCGGTCTCGCGGCGTGGTCAAAGCTTCCTGATTGACACGCCAAAATGCTGGTTCTTCATGCAGGAGGGCGTTTCCAGCGACAGGATGGTATGAAGGAGTGGTGAAAGACATTGGTGCGAGCAAATGTGATGCCAACTTTGTGTTGATGGTCGAGCCTATGATCGGTGTTAACTTTTGAAGCAGCTTCATTGCGCGGGGGGTGACAGATGGCTTGATTGTCTCACTGGCTTATGCTCCTTTGAGAATGTAAACGGCGCGGCCTCAATGAAGCAACCAAAACTGAATAGTTGTAGACCGACAAGGTGTCGTTTCTGGCGCCGCGAGACGCGACAAAGTGGTTGTTTGTAATCATGCGCGATTAGCATGTAGTTTTTAACTGTGTCGAACCAAACCCGAACCGAAAACCGGAGCGGAACGATTATTTTACACGCTGAATTGGGACAAAACTGTAACCGAAATAAAATATTTTATATTGAATCCTAACTGTAATGGAACCCTAACCTCGTGTGGCGGTTACCGCTTCATTGGAAGCGGTTCTGCATAGTAAAATGTGAGCCGTGCGTTCTTGCGGGTGGCGGCGCAAGGGCAATGGACCTTTTCCGAGAAGCGTTCTGCGCACGCGCGAGCGCCCGATGCAAGCGGCGGAAGTCGGAACGAAAAATCGAAGAAATTCGGAAGGAGGCTGTATTTCAGCAAGTAGAACACGTAACTGCAGCATATATATAATTGTGTTACACAAAAAAAGAACGTCGACGGAAAGGAAAACACGACATATGGGTGGACGCCACGGATGCCCCTCTTTAAAGTCGCGTTGGGCAGGCGCCGCTGCTCAGAGAGCGAAGAAACTGGTAGCGTAGCTCGCGTAGCTCCCATTATCGATTGGTAGCGCAGGTAGGTCACTTCCTCGATTTTTAGTTCGTGCAGCCACCGCCTGGTGCCGTCGGTATGTGGAAAAGGTCCATTAAATATTCGCGACGGTGGCGCCAGCGGCTCGGTTTTGACCGAACAAATGGCAGCGACGACATGAAGAAAGCTCAATAATAATGAAACAAATAAGTATATCTTACGTCCATGTGCAGCACCAATTGGCGTCGGCGTGGAGGCGTACACTTCTATACTTTGTTTCCTCTACGATGGACCGCAAAGGACGCTATACGGGCCACCGGGGAGCTCGGAGGCTGTCCCTCTTTCTTCCGGTTGTGCGAAGCGACGCAGGGAGTGCTGCGAAGTCACAAGACAAGCTTCAGCCTGTGTGTGCGTGTTTGTATTATATATTTTTTTGCTCCTAAGCAGTATTCTTCGAGGAACAAGAAAGCGAACGTAAACATCAAAATAAAAAGGGCTCGAGGTACACCTAAGCACTTCTTATGAGTTGTGAATGCCGTTCTTGCGCGTCCATAAATGTCGTTCTTGCACTTGTTTTTGTGAAGTGCCCGCGCTGCGTTGACATCGGCCGTGCCGCTGCTCTGGAGAGCGGCGGCACGGCCGATTCCTTTTTGGCGAGCTGGCGGTCTGCTTGAGCGCGCTAGCCGATTCCTTGCAGGGTATTGAACCGAACCCGAACCGTGAACCGAAAACCGAAACAAAAACGTTATTTTCGCGCGAACCGGAGTTGAACCGAACGAAATAATTGTTTTCGCTCCGGAGCAGAACCGGTATACTTTCCATGACGCGACGAAGCGGTTCATACGCCAAGTCAGGTCGCGTGAAAAGTGCGTGGCGAAAAACACAGTAGCCTAAAAATATACACAAAAAAATGCAGAAAAAAAAATATATATATATATTTTTTTGCAATCTAAAGTTTATTTGTACCGAAATAGTTTTTTTTTTTTTTTCCTTTCTGGGCAAAATTGATGAATTATTTTCGCGGTGCTTTGTTCATGTGGGAAGTCAAAAAGCGAGAAAAATAGGTAGCGGAAAGTTCTGCAATGTTCCATTATCACGATTTCCCATAAAGGTCGTCTTCACAATTTAAAGTTTTTCTCGAGAACTCAAACTAAATAAGCACAGCAACTCTAAATTCTCAGGGATTTCTGGTCTTATGTTGGTTCTCCAGCCATTGACCATGAGATAACTCTTCGAAAGGCACACGGGGCAATATCTGAAGTCAGTGGTGATAGATGCACTCTCTCTCGCTTCTATCTCAACGTTAGCCAGGTATACAGCGTCACGACAGATAACAGTGCCGACGTGGTGAAAGCTGCGTCTCCTCAATGAAAAGAACGAGGAATGTTCTGAGTCCGATGAAGAGGTCGGCTTCAGTGGCCCTGAAGTTGAGTCCCACGCCCTGCAATCTCTAGTGGAGAATCCTGAGAGCGCACTCTGATGATTCCGGCTTGCTAGAAGGGATGAGGTGCGCCGCTCACACGCTGCAGCTGACAGTTAGTGACGCCATTAAACGCTCGGGCTGCGGGCACATTGTTGAAGAAAGCCGTGCGCTTGTAAGAGACTATACATGTCCAAACTTATGTCCCTGATCAGAAAGCTAGGGCTGAAGAAACCAGTGCTTGATTGTCCAATGCGGTGGATGTCCACGCTGCATATGCTCACCGGGCTATTTGAACTAAGAGGCTTCGCTGGAGGGTTCCTCTCAGAAGAAGAAAACTCCAGGTGGACTGAAGACGTATGGACGGAAGTCGAAATGCTCGCAGTATCGCTTCGCCCGGCAGAAGTGGCGACGAAGGCATTGCAGAAGGAACAGCTCACTGTAGGAGATTTCTACGGAGCATTGCTGAGATGTTCCATGGACACCTCCAAGATATCGTCGCCGTTAGCAAAGGCCTTGGTCCAGTCAATCAAAAAGAGGGAGCAACAATTCCTTGACTCGCATGTCTTCTGTGCAGCAGTGTACATGGATCCCTGCTACCGCCTTCTCACCCCTGAGCAAAAGTACGGGGTCACGTTGCATTTGACAAAGACTTGGAGCCAAATCATAGCTCTGCAATGCGAGCAAGATTATATCCTTTCATCTGAAACTGGGGCAGCTCCAGAAAATCCGGAAAACGCCCTGGAAGCGCTTCTCAAGGAATGAGAGGTTGAGGCTGCGGCGTGCACGTTCGACATACCAGTAGCCCGCTTGATATAGCATGCCTCCTTGAAATGCTAGACAAGGAGCCGCGGCTTTCATGGGACGCTAACATGTTGCAGTCTTGGAAGGAGAGAAGGGAACGCCATCCAGAACTCTAAGCATTGGCGCGAGAGCCCTGGGAGTGCCTGCGACCCAAGTCAGCGTGGAGCGAGCCTTTTCTACACTGAAGCTAATTTTATCCTCTCAGAGGTGCCGTCTTTCCCCGGATATGCGTTACGACATCCCGTTTCTTCAGTCAGCTGCCTGAAATTGAACTAGCTTTCACCCACGTCCCGAGGTGCCCGAGCACGAGCTCGTTTGTTCCACACACTAATGTGAGCTTTTGCTTTCTATAAGTAACACTTTTATAAAATGTGCATAGTTTATCTTTTGCTGTCGTCAATTGTTTTTGTAACATATGAGTACGAACCGGTTAAAACCGGTTTGTACCTTTATTTTTTCACTCGGGAGTTTAACCGGGGCTGAACCGTTTTCTCTGAACCGGAACGAAAAACATTTCGGTTCGACTTCCTAATTGTATCGGTGCGTTGGCGGCACGGGCACGCAGCGTCATGAGGTGGCCCTCCTTGAAACTGACGCGCAGCGGCCAATGGGAGCCTCGTTCTTTGAAACTATGGCGCGCGCCAGCCAATGGGACCGAAGCCGAAATCCATCCGATTCCGGCTTCACTGCGCTCCACTGGGAGCGGGGAAACTAGGTGCCGTTTGGCTAGGCTTTTTGCGTGGCTTTAAAGCTGGGAGCCATCAGATCGCGGCTTCACGTGGAGAAAGGAGTTTAGGTGCCGTTTGGAGCGGGTTCCAAGCTGGTGACGTCGGCTCGCTCCATGGGACCAGTTAATGTTTTCTCATTAGAACAAAGAGTTGCTGGCTGTCGGCGCGTTTGTTCCGCGGTGGCGAAATCTGGAGGCACCAAGAGGCGAAGCTGCCACGAGCTCGACACTAGCCGCGTTTACATGAATGCGACTTTGGAGCATCGACTCCAACCGTCCTTCGAATGAAGCCGACGCGGCAACGTTTACATGAATGCGGAGCAAGCCCTACACTCTCAAGAAAAAAGGGTGTCAAAAGGTGTATTCTTACACTCTTTGACCCATATAAAACACCCCCAAACTTCAATTCGGTATAGAGCGCCCTGCAGTCAAACAGACGGCCCGAAATTTTACGAGCGGGTTGAAAGCCGTGTGGTACAACTTATTAAAATAGCTAATGTACGTTTTACTGAACACCAAAAAAATAATCCGGGTTTTCTTGGCCCTACTGTAAAAACTCTGTGTTTTTTTTATCTGGTCTTTGATACGTACTTTGGCTATTTGAAATGTTGTACCACACGGCTATCAAGCCCCTCGTAAAATTTCGAGGACTCTGTTCGACTGTAGGGCACTGTACGTCGAATTGAAATTCTGGGGTGTATTATATGGGACAAAGGGTGTAAGAATACACCTTTTGACACCCTTTTTTCTTGAGAGTGTACGCGAAGGTGGTGCCACGTCGTGTCAAAGCTCAGAGTTAAAGCTGCCTTTCCGGCACAAGCCGCACCACGTGACCAGGTTTTCCAGTGCTTCGCACGTAGAGACCCTTCGACGCTTTCGACGAGCGTAAAGATCGTGTCCACTGTCTTTGATGCTGTGCAAAAAGCTACGTGACGGAAGAAAAATGAAAACCCAAGCGTTTTGGGCCCCTCTGCCGGGCCGCCTGGCCACTCTCGATCAGAGGCGACGTGCGTGCGCACGCCCTGGCGAGCAAGATAGTTTCCAACCACTTTGAGGATTCCACCGCGCTTCTTCTCGCCAAACCTCGCCAACCACGGCCGGACCCCGAGGCTGAAAGCCTTCGGCGCAGGCAGGAACGGCACCGAGGTAAGAGCTGCCCATAGAGTGCTCGGAGCTCTCGGCGTCGTTCGTGCTTGCGTCGAAGCCTCTAGGGACTCCTTCGGACGCGCAAGCCGTATTTCGCAAGACTTGGACGGGGGCCGCCCTCACCGAGCAGCTCAGCTATATCCGCTCACTTATATCATGGCAATAAAAGCTCACGTTTCTTTTCAGGAGAAAACTGCGGGCGACCAGATGGGGCCGCTCTTCTCCACCGCCATGTTCTCAGCTGTTCACTCGCTCCTGCAGCGAGCGCCTTCCCATCATCCTTCTCGTTCCAAAATGCGTTGCGACCTACGTTTACATGGGCTGAATGAATGCGCAATCGCCGTCTCGATCCACCTCCGTCTATCAACTTGAATGCGATTTGCTTCCTTAGCGAATTATGCCGTTTACATGACTGCATTGAATGGGACGACTGGATTCGATGCGACTAAGTCGCATTCATGTAAACGCGGCTACTGTGGCGTCGGTCGCCGGAACGTCAGTCGCCCAGATCCCTGGACGCTGCTTGAAGTAAAGTTTTGTGTGTGTGCGTTCTCTAGAAACAGCAACTCGCCTGTTGCCTTTGTTTGTCCTTTTTTTTTGTTTTAATCGTCTTCCTTGTGTGTGTATGCATATGTATTTTCTGTTCTTGCTGCTAAGCAATATTCATCAAGGAAGGAGGAAGCGAACATAAATATCAAAAAAAAAAAAGTTGATGGCTGTCGGCGTTTTTCTTCCGCTGTGGCGAAATCTGGAGGCGCCTAGAGGCGAAACCGCGACGAGCGCGACACTGCGGCGCCGGCCGCCAGTCGTTCTGTGCCCTGTACGCTGCTTGAATAATTTTTTTTTATTTTGTGTGTGCGTGTGTACACGTTTTATAGTAACAAAAGACACCCGTGGTTTTTCTGTCCTTTTTAATCGTCTTTCGATTGGCTTTTGCTGTTTTTCTTTTCAACTCAGTTGTTTGAGCAGGGCGCGCGGCATGGGGAGTTTGCCGCTTTCATTTGGACGAGCATCGTACCGGCGTGCGGTCGTGTGTCAGTATACTGCGTGAGCCCGTTAAGACCCCAGGCTAACGGTCGTACTGCACTGGCTAAATTTCTCATCTGCAGTGGGTAACGATGTCGACGTACTCTGGCAGACAAAACTCCTGCTGTCTTAACAACTAACAAATAATTTTTTTTTGTGGGTAGTTTGCGAGTACGGTGCGTATACTATCGTCACGGTGTCAGTATGCGTGCTGGCTGATTGACTTCACATGTGAGTACTGTACTTCTGTAGTTTCCAGGCACCTGTATAACCACGCAATTTTTATAAAACGGTGTTTGTATTAGAATTTTAAGATGACAAAACCAAATTTAGCATATATCTGTTTTGAGGTCCTCGTTTCCGCAGCACAATTTTTGATAACCAATCCTTTCCTTTTTTCTTTTTTACTGAGATGACGTTGTGTTGGACTTACCTTTTCTTGTTAACGACTGGGAGCTGTGGATTTTTTGATTTTTTAAGGAGCGGTTTTATCTGGTTCGCGCTTTGTGGAACCGGTAACCGAACCGTTATTTCAAAAGCATTACTGAACCAGAACCGAACCGGAACAAAATGCAACGCGACTGAACCAGAACCGAACCGAAATAATGACTGGTTCGACTCCCTGCTTTTAACCGAGCCGATCTTCTAGTGTTTGCGTGGAACACAAATAAAGGCGTGGAATATCTTGAGAAATCGCTAGAATCGTACAGCAAACGTAAAAGTCTACGGTCTAAGGCAGGTTCCCTAATATGGTGCTACAGGCGCTTGTGCCGGCGCCGTGTACCGATTGCACTTTGTCGGCGGTTTCGTGTTCTTGCCGCAGCGGATGGAGATTTGAGGCAGGTATACGCGGCGGCGTTTCTAACAGCGCACTAGCGGTGCTGTTGTGCAAGTACTCGATCGATAGCAAAAATCACATCTTGCGCCCCGCACGAACTAGGCATTTTAAGGTCTTACATCAAACAAAGACGCTAACCATGTGTCTGCATGCGCAGGGTATACGGTCCGTTTGCGAAGAAAATCGGTGGTTTTCATTTTTAGCGTCTGTTGCGACTCGCAAGCTTTTTACGCTTGATCACGCGATCGATATAAGCAGTGACACCAAGTGCCACGAAGCGCTTTGTGCGACCACCCTTCGGCTTAGTAGAATAAGAGCTTTGAGGAAGACTTTGCATACTTTTTCAGTCGTCTCCGCGTTTGATGTCAGCAGCTTTATGCTGCTTTTTTTTCAGTTACACAATGTGGCTGTTAATTGTCCTTTTTCACATTTAGGAGTTAGAGAAATGGAATAGTGGAGTTCAGCCATTCCAGGAGTGGGAATGGGCCCATTTTTTTCATTCCGAGGAGTTGAAAGGAATGGAATTGTCGGAAACTCTAATGCCCGCGGAATGGAATTGAAATGGAATGGGGGGGGGGGGGGGGGTGCCCATTCTGCAACACTGATCTGGATGAGCATCGTACCGGCGTGCAGTCCAGTTTCAGAACTGCGTGATGCCCGTTAAAAACTCCAGGCTGTTAGTCGTACTGCACTGGATAAATTTATCATTTACTGTGGGTAACAATGCCGCCATAGTCTGGCAGACTAAACTCCTGCTGTCTAAACAACTAACGATTATTTTTTTGTGTGATAGTTTGCGAGTACTGTGCGTGGTACCGTCTCGGTGTCACTGTACGTGTTGGCTGATTGACTTCACGTGTGAGTACTGCGCTTTGCTACTCATTCCAGGTGCCTGTGTAACCACGTAATTTTCATAAAACAGTGTTTGCGTTAGACATTTAAATTCACAAAACAAAATTAACCATATATCTGTTTTGCTGTTCTCATTTCCGCAGACCAAATTCTTTACAATGCAGATAACTTCGTGTTAAACTCACATTTTCTTCGTAACAATAAAAGCTCTGGACTTCTTTTTTTTTTTTATTCTTTTTTTTTTTTTTTTAAGGACCGGTTTGAACTGGTTTGCGCTTGGTGGAACCGTAAACCGAACCGCTATTTCAGAAGTATCATTGAACCAGAGCCTAACCGGAACAAAATACAAAGCTATATACTGAACCCGAACCCGAACTGCGAACCGAAATAATCACTGGTTAAAATTTCTGCTTTTTAGTCCAGACGATCTTCTAGTGTTTTCGTGGAACATAAATAATGAATTGGAATAAATATGTTAAGAAATCACAAGAATCATACGGCAAATGTAAAAGTTTGTGTTTAAAGGCAGATTCCATAATAGGGTAGTGCAGTCCCTTGTGCTGGCGCCATATACCGATTGCACTTTGTCAGCCCTTCTCTGTTCTTGCAGCAGTGCTTGGAAATGTGAGGCAGGTGTACGCAGCGTCCCTTTAGCAGCGCACTAACGGTGATGTTGCGCAAGTATTCGAAGCAGAGATAGCTTCTTAATTGCGCCACGCACGAACTAGACATTTTTAAGGCCTTATCAAGCCAACAACACGCTAACCACGTATCTGTAAAAGAAAAACGGGAAGTAAACAGGACGGGCTCTTTTAACTACAACGTTATTTTAGAAAGGACAGGCGCGTGTATAGACACCAATCGTCGTACGCAATTTCAGCATAACGTAGCGTTGTCTCTTTTCGGCTAGTTTATTTGTACCTAAGTATGCTTCGACTAGCCCAGCAGCGCGCTTTACTGGGTGCGCAACGTATTCTATACTGTGAACAAGCAGTTTTGTGCAAGACTGCTCGAGTCGCCAAGCAGCCGATTTCCTTTTGTCGGAGGGCACGAAAACGGTGTTTGTCGTGCGTGATAGACACCGTCGACGTTGCATGATGCACATCGAGAGTCCTGATCGCGCTCCTTTCTCCAGTCTCACACCGAATTGCTCCCATGACGCGTGTGTCCTTTAAAGGGACCGGATGAATTAATTTGTAAACGCATCACGCTACGATTTACTGCAGAGGTGGTCGTAGGTGGTGCATTTTGTCTGCCAAAAAATCAGGGAATAAACCTAACTTAGTAAAAAAAAAAAAATAAGAACCGTTATTTTTTTTTAGCCGGGTTTATCTGAAAGCGAGTTTTGACTGCCATGATCTGATTGGCGCAACAGCCGACAGGTAGCGGCAGCGGTCCACTTTAAGGGCGTCCATATAGTCGAAATAGCCCGATAAACAAATTCTCTCTCTCTCTCTCTCTCTCTATATATATATATATATATATATATATTAGTTCGGTAATTACCTAGAAATCACTCATTAACTTTTTAGTTAGTGAAAATAGACGTATGGTACCAATTAGAAACTTGCTGAGCGTCATCAAAAACCACTAAATCAGTAATTCCCAGAACGTCTGAGTGTGTGAGAAGCGTAGTAGTGCGCTAAAGTTACCACTGGTGACGCAGGTACAAGGCTAGCGGTTGCGGTAAGGTGCCCGCGCTATTTTTCCGTCTTTTATGAGAGCCCCAGCCTTGTACCTACTCCACAAGTGGTAGCTTTAGCGCTCTACCTCGCTTCTCACGCGCTCAAAGTCTTTGAAAATGACTGATTTAGTGGTTTTTGATGACGCTGAGCAAGTTTCTAATTGATACCATGCGTCTATTATCACAAATTAAAAAAAAGTTAATGAGTCATTTTTAGGTAAATAGCGAACTAATTAGTAAGTATCGCGCATATTCTGACGTCCACCACAACGAGCAATCCGGTTCTGAGAAAATTATCCTTATACCTCGAATACACTAATTTTAGCAATATATATGTTTCTCTTTTTTTTTTTTATATAGATGCATTTTGCCCGACTCCAACAAAGCGCGCCGTACTTCTGACCAGAAAGTATCCTCTGGTTTCTACGAAGACACCGCTCTCGCCATTTTTCGGCTGTCGCGCCGATCGGACGTGTGTCGTTTGCAGATGGACGCCGTACATAAGGGGAAAAGAGTGCTTTAATTATTTTTTTTACACTTTACTCGGGTAAGCCAATTCTTTGAAATTTCGGTACACAAAATGCACCACCTACAGGGACCTCGGTACTAAATCGTAGTGCAATTCGTGTACGAAACCGATTGATGGATCCCCTGCAAATTGTCAATGCGCCATTGGGTTCGCCAGGTAGTTATACTCGAGCCATATGCCCTCCACATCTCTTCACAGCATGTTTCTTGTGCCATTCACCTTTTTTGACACCCAAAAACTATCGAACAAACAAATGAGCAGCTGCAGGGAAAACCAAAACAAAAAGTGCCGTAGTGGAGTAAAGTGGATACATTTAATAAGATGGTTCTGTGTGAGTAGTCGAGGAAAATGGCAGGTCTGTCCTTTTTTTTTTTTTTTTTTCTGTCATTTTGTCTTTGTACCGATTTGTCTTTCGAAACTTGACCGTGGGGAACCCGTGATTTTGTCTTCTCTGGAGTGAAGCCAACGATGCGTCGAAGACTGCGCCTCTGATGAATGGGTCCCGAAGGAAAGTCCGGAGTAAGCGGCAGAAAAAAATTTCAAACCTACAGGAATGAAGAAAAACATGTTCTTTGGTAATAAGACGTAGCTAGATAATTCTGGCATCTCCATCTCATCTCTATGTCTTCCTTGGCATGCCCGCGAGCGAGACAAGAGGAAGCCGCAAAACACACGTTTCCTCTTTTCTCGGTGCGTATACTTCTTTCAATCTCTCTGAACTCAGTGTTCCGCAATAAACACCGTGTTTTTGAGCGTGTTGTCTTTCGAAGAACACTTGTGCTGACCTGCAAGACCTTCTACAGCACGGCTGAATTAAGATCTCAATCCTTACCTGACACGTGAAGGATGTCCTCGGAGAAGTGTGGTAAAATGGTTCCGGACTTGCACCATAATAAGGCATGTTTATTCTCTGTCTCTGTCTTTCTCTCTCTCTATCGTCACGCGCCATCAAACTCTGGGACGATCTCCCCGATGCCGTTGTTTCTCTTTCAGATCCGACTAATTTCCGCTGAAAATTAGCAACCACATTCATGGCATATTAACATCCACCTGTTTTAATAGACGAAATGTTTTAGGTTGAGGTATAAATATCTGAGAGTGCATTTTATTTCATGTCTATGTGTTAAAAGCTCGAATTCTATGAACATGTAGAAGTTTGTATTTTTTAGTAAGTTTTACACCGTGTACTTTTCCATTTTTGGTACATGTGTACTAATTTCACTCTTGTTTTGTTAATTTTTTTTTTATCAAGCTGTATCAAGCCGAAAAGCCTTTGAGGAAGACTTGTGCCCATTGAAAAAATGTAATGGATCGCAATTACAAATTGTTTAATAAATACAAATAAATAAAAGTAGACGGAGAGAACACGTAGCGCTACTTTCAACCCGTGCTGCGTTGTGTTGTGTCACTCTCCTTTTGTCCTTGTTTTACGGCGCCATAGTGTTTAAAGAATCCCTTACCAATTGGCCCATCTCTCCATTTTAGGGTGATCAAATGTTTGAGGTTTTTGTTGAAAAGTTTTTCCCTTGGCAATGAAGTAAACTATAGGAACGTGCACGCGTACCCTGAGGTCGGATGCAAGTAACAAAATTTCTGGAGGAAGTGTTTATTCTCATCTGGGGCTTTAACCGGCTAAGAAGTCTACGATCCGAACTTGGGGACGGGATGTGTTGGCTCAAATTCTATGGTATATTATTATTTTTCTTCAAAAACGAATGTTGGGGGTTGCGCGTGTAGTAAAGGTACCGGATGGGTGTCATATTTCAAGACCCTCTGCGTCTTCCAGAACGTTCTGTCTCCCCTTTCCAGTCGTGTTCCTGAGACATCGGTACCCGACTGGTGCGTATGCCGATTGCGGCGAAACGAAGGATGCGGGTGTTATCATCGGAACTGTTGGTCAATTGAAATTGTTGGCAAGGTACCACGCGAGCATTCGGTACGAGGAAACATACGCGAGTATATCGCGATATCGTGTTTCTCGCCTCGGAGGTTTTTTTAGGCAATCGCTCTGTTCATCTCTTCTTAATTCCTCGCTTGAGGTGACCGAACATTTATTGTGACATACGCGGCGACTGTTTGTCCTGGAAGAAGCGGCGAGAAATCGGCACGACGTTCGTGCGTCTCGGCGTCGCCACTTGATTTATAAGTGTGTGCTTACACGGACGCGAACCATTACTCTCGTTTATCATAGTGTCCTCGAGAACACGAAATAGCCGACCACCTTAAACTAAATACGAAAACCAAAAAAAGAAACCCACAAGAATAAGGAATTGCTTGGAAAACGGCCCGGTTTGGTGGCTATCGATTGTTTGTTCTTTTGGTCCGATCCGACCTCTAAGGTTCAATCGTATACAGTTTTAAAAGAAAATAAAATAATTTATAGAATGTCACTTCGATTCGGAACCGCGCCACCATAATTGTTTGCGTGTATTATGCTAGGTGTTCTAATACGCGGAAATTTTGTTTTTTAATACTACGTAAGTGCGTAGTATACGCGAGAGCGGTGCCAAGCTATCGTCACTCAATTTTCAAGTTGCGTGATGGAAAATGTTTTCATCGAAACGTAGACACCTACGGATGTGCTTGTTTTGTGTCAGCGCGTAAACACGTACTACAAACTCGCACATACACACAAAAAAATATATTTTTTTTTAATTTCGCAGCTTGAACGAAAGCTTTTGTCAGAGCAGTGATGTGCACTGTATGGCACCGTGGGGCATCAACTTAAGCTATCAATTGTGGTGTTTGCGCTGTGCCCCGCAGTCTGCACATTGCGTGCGTAAGTGTGCGCTCGCGCCTGTTGTCGTGCATGCGTATATTGAGGTACATTTGATATGTTGAGCTTAGTCGTGGAAGAACCACGGATGTGTGTGGTTATGTGGTGTGTGTATATCCGTGTGTCCGTGTGTGTTCGGCGCGAATGTCTGTTTGTGAGCGTGTGTGCGCGCACGTTTGCGTCCGTGGATGCACGCACATGTATACTTGTTTGGGTTATGTGCGTAAGCACTTCCACGTTCAAAGAAACTGCAATTTTGTCGTCCTTTTTACGACTTTCGTTTTATTGTTTGAGATTTTGGGTACTGCTGTCTATATCCCTTTCGTCTTTTTCAGTGACTGAGCCATTATATCTCTCCATTATGCGAACTTTTTTCAGGAATACAACAGAACAAAAAGATATATATATATACTCGTGTTCACCTCAAGAACCGTATTTAAAATGTCAGGCCCTCCCCGCGGAACCATTACTAATTTCTCCCTTTATCTGAATAATTAAGAAATATGTAGATGCATTTTAGATAAGATATCTTTTATCTTATCAAGACGTACACGCTTGAAACGCCAAAAAACATTGCTTCGTCCGCCTACAACAGAATCTTGTAAAAACTACATCGCACGGCGTATGAACATCGCGCAAAACTTCGTTTTTCCTTAAGGTAAAAACAAATATAGGGTTCTTTGTTGTATATATGCTTTATACTTAATCATTTGTTGTCCATAATTGGACCTGCACTTAAGATCGTTCCGATATTCGAGTCAGGGGCCGAGGTCTTTGACTGAATCCACGCCTTCGAAAACTCCTGCTCACTGAAATCAACGGGAGTACTAGAGTGATGTGACTGTTGCGCCAGTTGCGCCAGACTGCGTCAACGCGCTTACCCTGCTGCTACACCCTGCTACACTTTGAAAGAATATGCGGAATGTGCGCCAACCTCGCGCCAAAACCTATTTTCACTTTAGTAATGCTGACAGTATAATACATGAGGCACCGCTACACGGCCGGATCCGTTACGGTGGGCTTGTGCGAATTTCCAGATCTTTCGATTATCGCCTCAAATATCACGATACCCCATTTGATCTCTGTATGAAACATTGAGAGTACTTGGAAGTTGGGCAAGATTTTTCTTGCTCGTTGTCTGTTCTGGCTGAATATAGCACCGATGAGTGCGCTTGTCACTGCGCGGTGGTGTACTGAAGTGAAACGACAACCGCGTTTAGGCGTCGCAATTTGGCATATCTTGCTTCGCCGCAATGCATTTGTGTGCTGAGGGGAAAACACTTCTCCCGAGCGAGACGTTACACACGGTTCCTGAGTAAAAACTAACTAGTAAATATGGTAAACTACGACGGTCTGACAATATCTTTCTTCGTATTTCCACACTTGAGGTGCATCGAGGACGCTTCAGTTTGGCGAGAATTCTTTTATTAACTGCTCTTTATGTTTATACTTTATGTCAACTCTCGTTTAGTTATTATCTTATATGGGTTCCATCCGTTCGATGGCACAGTAATTACAATATATTAAAACAAAATTAACTGCAGCAGTAAATGCAAGCCTGGGAGTAACTTAAAAAAAGACCAGTGTTTTTTTTAAACTTTTTTTAGGAAAGCATATTTCTTGTTTACAAGCTTATTTTTTTTCTTATCACGAAGTCCTGCTATAAAATGTAATTGACGTTCATAATCAAGCGACAAACGTTTGTTTTCTATGTAAATTAAGACCTGTAGTTTTATTACAACATATAGAACTCAAAGAAAGCATCAATTTAGGTCCTCGAAGTTCTTCTATTCTAACATTATTTCAGTGGAATATACTATTTGGTTTAATTTCATATCTAAAATACCCACACAGAAGAGTCCGTACTGCATTTCCTCAATCAGCATCTTGTTACCCTACCTTGCGCTTCTACGCTCAATTAAAATTGATGGTTAGGGAATCAAACCTAAGCTTACCATGCTGCTGATGCGATGAAAAGGTTGCAGAGAAGCAGGAAGGCAAAGTAGACAAACACAAATCGTAACACGATATTCTACCTGGAATGAATGAAAATAAAATGTACGCTTATGCTCCAGAAGTACTTTTTGCAGCTCCAAAACGGACTTTTGACTGCTCCAAGAGGTGCTCCAGAACGACTCGGACCAATCACATCACCGAGCACAGCTCAACGTCTCCGACGTATACAACAATAGACAAACGTGTCACACAAACCGACGTGACACTAACCGGGCGCGGCAGTCCCCGCAGGAGTCGGCCGCCCCACAAAACAGGTATGCGCGCCTCCCCGTCGCCAGAGGACCGGACGAGCAACCCAAACTCGCCGGTCCCAGAGTAAGCGGATACGAGCGGGGGTAACCGAAGAGGGGGCCATCGGTATGGTCACACAACGAGAGTAAAATCAATCAATTGCTCGGAAGGAGGGGGGGGGGGGGGGGGGGTAAGCGAAGCATCGGCAGGGTGCTCGCTCGACTCCGCGGTTGGCGGCGGCTGGCTGGCCGGCTGCGAAAACGCATGGGTCTGTTGACCCCGTGCCGAGTTTAAAGCGCGCAGGATGTGTGCACATTAGGCGGCTTTGAAGGGTCGTTGCACGTCCGAGGGGTCAGTCGGGTTTGCCTGGGCGTTCGGGTGGCCTCCCCCCGCTTTAAAAGGTTCTACACTCAGTTTCGTACCTTACGAGCGACCGCAATGGAGACTACGAGCGCGCGGAGCCAATCGAATACCGCGTGAATGGCACGTGACCTTCGAAAGGGGGGTAGCGGCGCGCCGGGCGCGTGGTCACGTGGTATGATCACCGCGCTGGATTCGCTGAATTGGCTCGTAGTGTCCGCTATGGTCTGTAGTAAGAGCTCTTGTTGAGGAACTTGAATGTTTGGCGGGGTCCTCGGAGGATTTTCTTGTTTTTGATGATGTTGTTTTGGATTGGGGGCTGCTTATCTCGCTTCTGGGTTTGGATGTAAGGTTCCTTTTGTGGGTTGCACTTGGCCCACAATGGACTTTCTTTTTTTAAATCAGCGTTATCTAGCAGGTAAAAGAACGGGCGAACCATTGCCGTGGGCCCATAGCCTATGACCGTAATTATCCCGAGAGATCGCCCACCCGCCCAACGGAGACCAAATAGGGTGCGATGAGATGCGACTGCCGCGCGGTTTGCGCCAAATTGTACCAAAGAGCTTGACCCGCTACATCCTGCTACATTTCACCAAAATATTAGGAATCGGCGGCAACATTGCACCGAAAGTTATAATTTCACTTAATGCTGAAAGTAGTTCGGGTTCTTCTACCCTGCCGAATAGTTGTTTTAGGCCCGTGCAAACTTTATTCGCTTTCCAGTAATTTATTTGAATGAGAAACTTATTGGATTTCACCTTCGCATCGAGCGATTATCCTTCGTGACAGAGTCAGAACGGCGGGGTGTCTCACTCTGACGCCCCACCGTTCTCGTCCCGCATTGTCTGCGTGTGTAACGTTCGAAGCTCGCGAGACGCCGAAGCGTTACCGAAGGTAGGAAGCTCGCGCCGGAGTCAGGGCCAACCGAAGGACCACTCCACCGTTCTAATCCTGTCGGCGACCGTAGTGGCCGGCCGCAAACTTCCCTCATTGCTCACGGGGCCGGTTTGTTAGCCCCGTTGAGCGCGCTTCTACCACGATGCACTGCTGTACTGCGGAGCAGCTATACGCCCTTGAAGCGGACATTGGGGTTTCGCACATATCTTGCTTCGCCTCAGTCGTGGCCTCGGTGCAGCCGCGCGCTTTGGGTTGGGCATACCCTCCAGAGCAGGGTATGCCCACGTGTTAAATGTCCCGCAAGAAAGCAAAAAGAAAAAGGAATTTGGTAAATGTTGATACGAATTATCTGACGACTGTTTGTTAGTGTAAAATTGTCACAGTTAAAACTGCGGTAATGTACTCCGTTTCACATCGAGTCCGATCGCAGCTAATCACTGTGATCTGACGGAGTCAATCAAGCAGCGCCAAAAGTGCATTGTCATGGCGCTCGTCGCTTTTGTTCGTTTGTTATCGCCGGCTAAACCAATCACAAAAAAAAATACTTTGCGCTTGTTTATTTTGATGAAGAAGGAAGACCAACAAAGCTGTACTATGATGGGAATGAAGTAATGGCCGGCCGGCAAGTCGGCAAGCCAGAGTGGAAAGGTTCGAAAGGATGCCGCCATCTATGAACGACGACGGCAACCAGACAACCGGCAAGCCGGTTGTTTGGTTGCCGCTGTCGCTCATAGAGGATGGTAGCTGTCCAGAGTTCTGTGTCATCATTTGTTTGATGACGGACATGATCGGGGGGAAAGTAGCTTTTAACACTGTAGAGTTCTCGTCCGATTCCCCGGGCCCCTGTCTCCGGATGAACGTGACACAGCAACGCATAGCTCTCGGCAGAAGGGGTTTATTCCACTCACATTCTGGTGGGGGGTTTCGGGATCGGGACAGGTGATCGAGGAAGCCTGGAGGGGGTGCGCCGCCACTGTATGCTGCATGCCGATCGTCCGTGCGGTGCTAGTCTACACCACATCCTGTGGACGTCGCCGTCGAGGGTCGAATCCGGAGTCTAAATCCGGGCCATGTCACCGGGCCGTCGCCCGAGCCGACGTCGCGGTCGCCACCACCGCACACGTCCGTCGTGGCCCGTTTCCCGCGCAAGAGTCCCCTTTTCCAATCTCCCGTCGTCCGTCGTCCCCACTTCCCCCGTTCCCGCCGTCGCCGCGCACCCGACCGGCGGGGGCCTCTTGTTTCCCATCGTGGGCGGTCACTCGCTCGAGCTCCCCGTCTGGCTCTGCCGCGGCACGAGCAGGGCCTCGGGCGCCGACGCTGTCCGGGAAGGGCGTCCTATGATGTCCACCGCCGACACCGCCAATGTCTTCCAGATGGGTCCCGTGCGAGGAGGCGCTCGGGAACCAAACCTCAAAGGCGCCGTCCTTGCCACGGAAGGGACCGAAAACGAGTCTACAGGCGCCGGCGTCCGGTTGTCGGCCAGAAGGGGGCTGACGGGACCCCACACCATCCCCCCCTCAAATGAAGGCCCGGGGGTCATGAAGGTCAGAAGTGGAGGTGGCGCAGTTGACGCAAATACCGCACGGGAGCTCAGCTGAGCGTCGCCGATAATGGCGATCACCCTTCATGATCGCGGCGAGGGTGCCAAACGAGGCAAGCCCGCAAGGACAGTTCATTCGCCGGGAAGCTCAACCAGGCAGCGTACAGCCCAGAAGCGGGCACAGAGCACCACCGCTCACAGCACGAACCGGCACTAAGTCGCACACAATACACCAAAATTGAAAGTCCCTTCCACCCCAGTGTTCCAGACAAAAAAACAAACGCTAACAAATCGCGGCACTGAATATTGTACTGCGTGACGAAACTAAATCTTCAGCTCAGTGGGCATGCCACAAGATAGAAACGAAGCTCTCTGTTCTAAAACTATTAAGCATACACTCATCAAGGTCGTCACGCTAAGTGTTTAAAAGACGTACCCAAAAAAATAAAACTTATCATCAGCTCAGGAAGCATACAACAACACTAAACCATTGTCGAAATGTATAGTCATTAGACAACCATTGCTCTTATACAAGACAACCCAATCTCTCTCTACTAAAGGTTACATAACCTACGAGACCGCTAGAGAATCGTTTCTCTGACAACAAAATTTACTTTCCTCACAACTAAATCACCTGTGATGAAGGCACAAAACATCATCACAAAAGATAACCGCCTGCACGTCACAAGCAGCTAGAAATCCTACACCGCCTGCGAGGTGCGATACACAATAACCATACGAACAAAACCTGCCGCTGGCAGTACCAATTAACATTACGCATATTCACGTAGACATCGTTCGCGACTCTTACGCCACAAGCAAGCCACTACTACGGTACGCGGCATGCCGTCATCGGGTTGGATAGCCGCCACCCCGAGAGGCCCGTGTCCCGCGGTACCGGCCATCGAGGCCAGCACAAGGGGACAACATTTTGATATGCCGGATGGTGCGTCCAGCAAGTCTATTGGACGTCCTTCTTACAAGGCTCTGTCCGCAACGTCTGGCCGTGTACCAGAGGTTGCCGCGTCACTGTTCGGGGATAACCTCCAAACAAGAGCGATGAGCGTGCAACGGGGGTTCACACCGAAGTGTAGTGGAGTGACCACTATGGAGTCCTGCCCTGCACAAGCTCGAAAGTTGAGATCAACGCATTGACGCACATTCAAATTCTTCCCCGGCCAAGCCACAACACCGCATGACTGAAAAGTCTTCTTGCGACTGTCAAGGTCGGCCAGGATCGAGCAATGGAGGTACCTCATCTACGCGTCTCGCAACTCTTCTATTCTCAATCCAAGCAACGAGTGCTTGGATGAACGCAGCAGGGTAGGCACAAAGCCCGCCCCAGACCAAGTCAAAGCACCGCATAACTCAAAAGTCTTCTTGCGACTGAAAAGACTGGCCAGGTTCGAACAATGTGAGCACCCCGCACGCGCCTTTTTTCTTCTGCGCTAAAAGCGCGACACCAAAGTGTCATATAATCTAAACGGCCGATCTTGGAAATGGACGAGTTAATAAACTATGTTTGCTTCGCATAAACCGTTTCCGCAGCGTCGAAGTGTTTACCGCATTTACCGCTGGCTTCCAACACCCGCTGGTCATTCATGCAAAAGCTGCAGTTTGTACAGCGACGGGCTGACCTAACGCACAACAGTTTTAAGCCGCCGACGGCCATGCCGCTGCCATAATTTCTAGGCTTCCCGGGCACCCGCCGACTTGAACCGTACGTTTTTCCCGGCCTCCCACGCAGCTGTGCAGGATAAAACTATCAATAACTCGCCTCATTATCGCAAAACCGCCACCTCCTCCATGAGGCTCTCCACCACACGGTAACGGCTGCTTCCCCTCCTAACCGTCTTTCCCTCTTTTACTCTAACCGTTATCCCTCCGCACGCCCTCGCGTCCTAACGCGTACCAAACACGGCGGAGAACCGGTACCATGCCCAGCGGCAACGCAGGGCACGCACTTCCCCGCCCCTTCTCCGGGCATGGGGACAACAACTCGAGAGCAATCGCCGCCCGAAGCGCAAACTCCGATATGGCGGTGTGAGGGTCCGGCAAAAACTGCCCGCAATTAAGCGGGATCACCCCCACGACTCTTCAGCCAGGGACGAACAAAACTTAACAATCGCGTCAACCTGGACCCCACGGAGCATTACACACAGCCACTGATAAGGTGGGCACGTAAACTCGGTGGCTCTCGGAATTCCGATGCATTAACACCAGGCTTCGCGTATCCGGCAACACTTGGGGGGATTAGTCCCAAGGTGTCACCTCTGGCCGCAAAGTACTGCATCAGTGCGGTTGGAACCACAAGGACGCATAATGTACCTAAACGCTGTGGACGCACGGAGCTCAAAACCGCGCCCACAGCTCAAACAAGGCCAACTGAGAGCGAGCGTGCAGTAAAACTAGAACGCTAGTCTCCCCCCGGACAAAATGCAGTTCGGGAATAATTGCCCAATGCAGTCCGTGCAACCGCCGTCCGCAATATAAGTAGTATTGAGATACTCCCACAGCGAACCCTCTCTGACGCGAGCGATCGAAAACAGTCAATCGAAAACACTGCAACGACACGCGAACAAAGGCGGCTGCGCGCGTCACGTCGCCTAATAGATGAGCTGACATCTCACCCATCGGGCATGGACCGCCGGAGGCGCAGTTGGGGCGACGGAACACCCGACACTGCAGGCCTCAAAAGGGGCGGGAATATCCACGCACACTGAACACTTGCGCGGCATCAAGAGGCTGAAGGATAAACCTGCCAGCATCCGACGGCACAGCTTAACAGTAGATTAAGGCGCTCCTCGCCACAGGAGATAAACTCCTGGTTGATTGGGACAAAGGATTGTCAGCAAAGACAACGTCTAGGTCCGCGCTTCCTCATCAAGCAAACGATCATGTCGGATCTCGTGCGGCGTTGCTACAACGAGGATCGCCCCCAAAAGGAGTGCGGAAGCAATGCCCCCATCCAACCGGAAACAGGCCAGGAATCGGAACTCTAGCCTGAATTCAAATCAGGCCCCACGTTGGGCGCCAAGTATGTAGAGTTCTCGTCCGATTCCCCGGGCCCCTGTCTCCGGATGAACGTGACACAGCAACGCATAGCTCTCGGCAGAAGGGGTTTATTCCACTCACATTCTGGTGGGGGGTTTCGGGATCGGGACAGGTGATCGAGGAAGCCTGGAGGGGGTGCGCCGCCACTGTATGCTGCATGCCGATCGTCCGTGCGGTGCTAGTCTACACCACATCCTGTGGACGTCGCCGTCGAGGGTCGAATCCGGAGTCTAAATCCGGGCCATGTCACCGGGCCGTCGCCCGAGCCGACGTCGCGGTCGCCACCACCGCACACGTCCGTCGTGGCCCGTTTCCCGCGCAAGAGTCCCCTTTTCCAATCTCCCGTCGTCCGTCGTCCCCACTTCCCCCGTTCCCGCCGTCGCCGCGCACCCGACCGGCGGGGGCCTCTTGTTTCCCATCGTGGGCGGTCACTCGCTCGAGCTCCCCGTCTGGCTCTGCCGCGGCACGAGCAGGGCCTCGGGCGCCGACGCTGTCCGGGAAGGGCGTCCTATGATGTCCACCGCCGACACCGCCAATGTCTTCCAGATGGGTCCCGTGCGAGGAGGCGCTCGGGAACCAAACCTCAAAGGCGCCGTCCTTGCCACGGAAGGGACCGAAAACGAGTCTACAGGCGCCGGCGTCCGGTTGTCGGCCAGAAGGGGGCTGACGGGACCCCACAACACCCACCGAGTTGAGCGTAGAGCCTTGGCTCTACGTTCTACTCGGTTAGGGCAGACTAAAGCCAGGGTTACACACCGCTGATGCATCGTGCAGTCTGCAGACAGAAATGAGCAGTGTGACTGCAGGGTCAGCGCCACTTATCTTAGCAGAGACCGATTTGTGGAAGAAGTATATTGAAAGGAATACGTAATGTGCCGTATGGCTTTTATTCTGTCGATTCTTTAAACGACGGTAAGATAATATAATATCTACAAATTATGTCACTACAGACTCTGTACTATAGTTTTAAAAGCGAAAATTAAAACAAAAATAAGGGTCTCGGTCTTTCTATAGAAAGAATCGCGTTGTTAAGGAAAATTTCCCCACCGTACCCCTGACCCGTAACGCGGAGAAATGGAGCATGGTGCACGCTGCGGACAAAAACTATGTTTATCAAGGCTTAAATTTTACACTCAGACATTTTGCTAAATAGTCTTTTGTATCGATCGGATTGATTTTGACAGTTTCATTTTCAAGGACATCCGCTTATATTTTGAGATGCGATTATTATTCTGGTCATGTCTTTGTATTTAAGCGAGCCTCGGTTTGTACGCATATAAACCGTTGACGTGCGATGTTTCTACTGTATAGATTGTCCTTCGTATATTTGCGCATGCCTGTTGTTGACCAGTCTAAGGGGCCCGAGGACCAATCAAACTGCCTCTCAGCTTTTTTTTTTTTCTTGGGGGGGGGGGGGGGTTAATAAATTTTACTTAATTAAACATCTCAAAGCAGTTCAAAACAGGGCTGTCCGATTCATCTTGTCTACCTATGATCCTTCATGCAGTGAAGGATCATTCAGTGAAGGATGGTTAGTGGCCTTGAAAAGCCCACTAACCATGTCCTCTTCGCAGCTGCGCAGGAAAGTTTCTCAGCTCTGCCTTCTTCACAAAATCTACTACCGCATTCCAGGCCTTTAAAATGAGTTGCTATCACCCCCCGACCGAACATCTTCGCGCCTTAACAACACACGTGCCATCAAACGGATTTCAGGATCTACGAACGCATTTAATCGATCATTCCTTCCTCAGCCCATCAGTGACTGGAACAACCTCCCATCGTCCATTGTCACCACTCTGGACCCGAATCATTTTCTTTTTTGTATTGAACTTTATTTTTCTTCTTGCTAGTTTTATGATTTGTGTAATTATGAGCAGTCCTGAGTGTGTTAAATGTGTTCAGTTTTTAGTGTTTTTTTGTGTTTTTCGTGTATTTGCGTTCCTGTATTGTACAAATCTTGAATACCCCCCCCCCCCCCTTTATGTAATGCCCTTCACAGGTCCTTAAGGTGTAAATAAATGAAATGAAATGAATGATGGAAATAAAGTTATTATTATTATTATTAAATACCGGATCGGTCAACCCGTACGCGGGGCTTTGTCGCGGTCTTGTGTGCATGCGGCCTCCTTTCAGGAACTGAATATTACTCGGGAAGGACGATGTAATTCAATCGAAACAATACAGAATGGCCACCCGCCTAAACATAAAAAACAAAACAAAAAAAGTAAAAAAAAAAGATTTACGTTATTTTTTTTGTTTCGATTGGGATTTGCGAAAGGCAGCCGTAAGAAATCTCAATCAAGAGTAGGTTGCTGGAGCAGCGGCAAGTCTTAGTCTACCCACTATGTTTTTTTTTTCAATCAGCCAAAAGAGCTCGGCTTTCTGACGTCATCGCAAACCCTGTGCAAGAAGCAGACGAACTTGCGCTCCGCATACACCTCGAAGAGCAGAGTAATATACCGGTAACTCTTCTCTCAAAACTTCACGGGGAGCTGCACCACGGGCATACGTTCAGGACCTCTTGGACTTGAGCTGTACAAGGTCACGCTGCTGATGCCTAATACAAAAGGCGGTTTGCAGACACTAAAACTCCCTAATATGAGAGCACCGTCGCACAATAAAGAAACACGCCTCAGACGGTAGGGAGTTTTAAGGAATCGTTTTTGTACATCCGATAAGGTACGATGGTGTCTCTGGTACGAACCGCGCATGCGCTATACCACAGGAGACTCACATATGCGCAGTGCGTACCGGAGGGCCCATTGCACCGTATCGGACGTGCAAAGAGCGGTTCCCTAAAATTCCCTATTGGTTATACAAAAACGGTCTGCACACATGGTCGAAGCATACAAATGTGAATGAAGCCATAGCCTCCTATATACTGACAAAGCCTGGCAGATCGCCACGAGAAGTGGCCGCCGAAATGGAAAAGGTGGAGCGGCAGACAATGAATGAGATGAGAGCCACGTGACTTGCGCCCCGCTGCGGCGAGACGCCGAAACGCACTTCTCCCGAGCCAACAAGTGTGTTTGGGGTCCTCGCCGCTGCAAAAGCTGTGCGCTGACGTACAGGTTCCCCCAGAAATGGCTCTTTGATGCTCTGTGCTACCAGGTCCTCGCACTCCAAATCTGCGACCGGGCGCTCAATATGGCTCCGTCGTCGAACTGCCACGCTTTGTGGGTACAGAGGAGGCTACGATGAAGCAAACCTGCTTCGTACGCGCTTGAGGTGCATCCGTAGATAATTCCGTCGTCATGTCTGCGGCGACCACCTAGTCTTTTGTACGACGTATGAGTGCGCAACTGCGGCTTAAAACTGCCGCAGATGCATGGAGGCTTGGGTTACTAAAAAGAAGTCCAATGTCGCCCGCAAGCAAACGTCTCTCGCAGCCTTTCTTAATCTTTTTCAATGTTCTTTCTTCTTTGTAAAAAGAAAAAGCATAATTAACAAATTATTGACCCTTCATCGACTAAGCTTTTATGAGAAAAAAAAAAGGAAGGGGGGGGGGGGGGTGCATATGTTGATGGTAAAAGTTGCAATGCACCATATTGATATAGTCCGCGAAGCAAAAACTCGCGTTAGTTTTTGAGGGTACATAAAATCCTCGAGACTCTACGCATATGTACTTACATAAATCCTCGAGGATTTTATGTGCTCTAAGAAACTCTGTACGCAGCTTATTCGAGGTCAAAGTTTAATTGAAACGCAACATACAGCGCGTGTTTTGCGGTGAAAAGCCGGGTTGTATAAATAAAATATATACGCGCTTCTTTCTGTTCCGCGTTCACTGCCGACACCCTCCCAGACGATTCCCCCCGGCGTCTAAGCCTTTTACATGAAACAAATAGATGCTACAGCCAGAGCACGTAACGAGGGCACCATTTCTGCTCGGAGCATCGCGTATACCTTCCGAAGCAGTGCGCATATCTCGATACGCCTTTAAAAGCTGCTGCTATTCGGCCCAAGGGGGTTGAAAGATCCTCAATGCGCAAAATAGGACGTATACCTTTCATTCCTATACGTTCACCGCTAAGCTGATAGTGCGGTGGAAGCTAGACGTGCTCCTGGGATCGGTAAAGCGTTCATCTTTTACCACTTGATCGGGCTCCGGCCCACACCCAGCTTGGGGGTAGACGGAGTACATGTACCCGGTTTCATCTTAGCACAGACCGACGCTGCGAGCCATTGATACCAATCTAATGGCCGTGTCAGTGTCACGTGACCTTCGAGAGGAGCACAGCGACGCACGAGGTGCCTAGTCACGTGATGTACGTTCGCCACACTGTATTGGCTAAGTTTGTTCGTGGCGTCCGATGCGGTCCATCGTAAGGTGGAACGGAGTCCACGTGAAAGCAGGGCCGCTTGATATTAGAGGCGGCCCGATATGTTGCCGCGGGACGCCTTTCGCTTACTGTTGCTTTTTGTGTTTCGACGTTTTTAATATGTCTCCGTCATTAGGCTGTACTCCGGGCGCTGCTTTTCGCCCGCCCGTTTAGCGACCACGTAATTGCAGCCACATCCGCCGGTAGACGCGTACTGAAAGTGGTCGAACCTTTCGAAAGCGACGTCTAGTTGCGCCGCATGATTATAGCCACTTGATAGACATATATGAACAGGACTGAACCCTTTGAATCGAGCGGCGTCTTGCGACGCCTAGCGTCTCAAGATTCAGCGCCTATGGTCCGTTGCAACTCAAGAAAGTAGGGCGAGGGTAAAGCGTACCGGGGAGGAGGAAGCAGATGGAACGCAGGAGAAGAGAGGGGCAAACCTCTTCTTCTCTTTAGCGTTCCGTCTGCTTCCTCCTCCCCGACCATCCTTACCCTCGCCCTACCTTCTTGAGTTGCAACGGACTATAGTATCCAAAGAGTGAAAGGAAGTGAAGAGCGTGACTTCGCTACCTATACACCTTTTCCGTCTAACCTCGACCCAGCGCGTAACGTGCGTAGCCTCGACTCGGCGACTCGGCGCACAGCGGGAATAGTTCTTCCGGTTCTAACACTTCCGGTATGCGGGAGCAGGCCTAGCCGGCTGGCAAGATGCTGAAGTGGTGCGCGTTAAATGGGTTTTGAAGCACTTGACAGCGAAGTGAGTTGTAATAAGGTGGGTTAATACGTCGATGTATCATGTCCGCGCATATTTGGTCATCGGGCTGCCACTGCGCAGTCGTTGGCTGCAGCAGCAATTTCCGAAAACGGAAGATAGCGCGCCACAAATTGTGCACCGAACACAAGAAGTCGGAAAGCGACTGCGGCTGTAACGTATACCTTTTGCATCGCTTCCCCGCTGATATCAGCGGGGAAGCTATGCAATATCAGCACATAAAAAAAGCAAATAGGCAGTATAGAAACGGACATCTACAAGTGCAGTAATAGGCCTCGACAAGTCAAATGCAGAACGAATTTTGCAGCTTGTGGTGCAAATGTAAGCCCCTGGGTGTAATGATTGTTATTGTCTACTCATGTTTTGCTTTTCATTCCGTTCATTCCTACGAGGATGTACACTATAATTTTGTGTGTTGCTCGGTAGCGACGCCCGTTAAAATACGTTAATGGAAACGATGCGAAAAGAGGGCAAAAAATCGTCGTCGTCCTTCCCCCCCCCCCCCCCCCCCCCCTTTCACCCCCATCTCCTGAATAGTTCCGAAGCATCTGGGCGTCATACGAAGTAGAGATGTCCCGGTAACTAGCGATCGTACCTCGACGGTGCACCATAACAATAAACCGTTCGGCCCGCATCGCCAACTCCCATTGTGAGTATTTCTACGATTAAACGATGATACTTCTATGCCCAGGGTCGCCCTCGCTCGCGCATAGAAACCCTCCGTTAGTCATTCGCAGAAGGCAGTCATTCTTCACAAACAACAACACGCGAAGAGTAAACACTGGTAAACGTCCTCAGGGAAGGTGAACATGCCTCCGATTTCGATCACCGGCGACGCTGGCGGCGAACCTCTCAGCGCTGTTGGTGCAACAACGGGCGCCATGAAGGCGAATAAACACGCCAGGACACAAGAGTAATTCACACTTTCAATAACAAACAAATTAAGAACTCACTAAAGGGAAAACAATGAAGATACGATGCGCGGGGTCAATGGGGACAACGCGGGAGCTAGGAACAACTCTGCTTTCCGCATACCAAAATGGGCGCACAACAACTAGACGCCAGACGGCAGACGGCGCGGCTGTCGCTGCAACACGCAAGATGGCGACGACTACGCGGAGAAGGTGTATGGCATCCATCTGTCTGAGCAGGGGCGGATTTAGAAAGGGGAGGGGGAGGGGGTGCGACGGCCCCTCTTCCCCCTAATTTTTTTTCAATGGGAACATTGGGAACATTGATATACAGTCGTCAGAAGTTTAGTATTTTTGTTCAGATAACAAATATTGAATCGACAAAAGAGATCCGGGCAGCGTTTCGGCCTTAAAGTCATATATATACAGGGTGTTTCAGAGAACTCAGGCCAAATCGCTCCTGCGAAAACTGCTCATCGCAACAAAAAAAGGCTTGTGTCGTTTCGGTCCCGGGCCAGGGGCCCAATTAGAAAAATTATTAAAGTCCGGAATAATTAAGTTTTTAATTATTTTTGCGTAATTAATTTTTTAATATTCTGTTTAAGGGCATGTTTTCAATTAGAAAATTGCTCAGTATCGGAGCGCATTTCGGCCCGGGTGGCACCGCGCTCCGTGGAGAGATAGTGCAACCAGCCTCTGCAGCGTCGCGCGATGACAGCGCAGCAGGGGTTGGTTGCACTATCTCTCCACGGGGCGCGGTGCCGCCCGGGTCGAAATGCGCTCCGATAGTAAACCGAAACTAAAAACCCCGGCGAATTTGTGCGGTTTTTCAGAAAGCCGTAAAATGATGCGCGTGCCTTCTATCGTTCTGCAATTTGTTGATTTAGTGTTTTTCGACGATGCTGAGCAATTTTCTAATTGAAACCATGCCCTTAAACACAATATTAAAAAAATTAATTACGCAAAAATAATTAACAACTTAATTATCCCGGACTTTAATAATTTGTCTAATTGGGCCCCTAGCCCGGGACCGAAACGACACAAGCCTTCTTTTGTTGCGATGAGTAGTTTTCGCAGGAGCGATTTGGCCTGAGTACTCTGAAGCACCCTGTGTATATGTATATAAACAGAACACCCCCCCCCCCCCCCCCCCCCAAGACTGACTTATAAATTTGCTCCTGTGTCTGGGTGACGTAAGATCCAAAGAATGACGGCAGCTTTTGACTTATAGCCGAAATAGTTTGACAAAAAAGCTTTCCTGTTGATTATGTGTCCATACGTTGTTGCATTAATGAAAACAAATCGCGCACTACGCCGAAAAACCCTACGCCACATTTGAGTTGTAAACATCGCCTGCCACGGAGATCAGTCGCTGCGCCCTAGTCCGTTCCTGCCTCCGTCTGTTGGCTGTTGCGCACATCAGACGTCCTTCGTCTGATGTGCGCAACAGCCGCAAGAAGCCAAAATCGGGTTCCTAATTTCTTACTCTTGCCCTGGGAGAGTACATCATTCTTTAGAATTTCGACACACAAAATGCACCATCTTCGCACACATTTGTACAATGTTAGTGCGATGCGTCAAGAAATTGATTTATGTGGATACTTCCAATGACCAAAGGTTCATTTGATTCACACGGTGTATGTATTGTGGGGGATGAAAAAGAACGATAAAAAATGTCTCGGGGGCGCGTGAAGAGCGGGCGCACTTGAGGAGATTCAAGCCTGCACAACTTCGCAGGAAGTGGCCCGTTTTTAATCCTCCGCAACTGGCGCCCAACGTGGGGCGCCAGTTTTCGATAATTAAAAGACGACCACCGACTGCGACGATGCCAATAATTTCAACAGCCGTGAAATTATGAACTAACTTACGGAGTAATTGATTAATCCGTTATTCGCGGACTAGTTTCTTCCGCAATTAAGTTTAACCCAAGTCCAGTATCCGAACCGATCCCAGCTTTTCCAGCAACTTCTGTGCGGCGTGGAAATGCGTTTAGCTCGCGGCAGAACTCGTTGTTAACTAACAAAAATAACTGGTTGTATCCATAAACGTGCGTAACACACTTTGTTTTGAGTACCTGACAGAATCAAACGCGAGCAAATTGTTAGTACAAATTAATGGCGTACCTGTATGTATTCGCATTTATTTTAATCGCGTGGGAAAAATTGGCGAAGTATTTTCAGTTCGTTTCAATCTTATCTGTGAAAAGATTTTAAAAAATCGCATCATATTTTTGTATTGTTTTGAAAACGGTCGTGCGTCACTAACAGTCTTTAATCAAAGAACCTTCACATCTCAGTGAGCAAGTTTAACCACTATTATCTCCTTTTAGCAGAGGGCGAACGCTACGGGAACTGTGAGCCAACCCAATAGACTACTTCCATAAAGCCCTGCATGCAACACGGCGCGCGTTGCACTCTGGGAACTAGTTGGCCAGGGAGGAGGGTGGCATGGTTTCGGTTTCGATAGACACGTCGACAAGAGATTGTTTTTTTTGTCCCGAGAGCGTCATTTGTGGTCTCTAAACTAACCTAAATGGCCAGACCTCGAACCTTTAGCACAAGCCTGAGACGTATAGCTTGTCTTAACACATGCTTGTTGTATTCTTGTACTTGAGCCTTCCTGTTAGCGTTCCAATCGAGGTATGTGGACGAGCCAGTGCTGGGAATCTCGACGCTGCGAAGCTCGGGGATCTTGCTTGTGTACGATTCAACAAGCTGTAGCAACCAATAAATATGCATACATCGAGCTCGCGTCTTTACATTAGTGTTGTTGATCACGAAGTTTGTTTCGTGCGTCCATACACGAAATATTACTTTTTGCTATTACTGTTTTTCTTAATATGCCTGAGTATGCGAGGTAAAACTCGGAGGCGCCATTGAAAAGCTAAATTTTAGCACACTTCTTATCTCTTATCTGAACAGACCCGCAGCACTGCGCGAAGTGAAGTTCCCACCCGCTTGCATTCCACTAATATTCAACATCGCGCATGCGCATAAAGTTATCCTGCAATCATATAGGAAAATTCGCACATACAGACCGTTTTAAGAAAGCAAAAGTCGAGCACTTCTGTGAAGAATGTCGCACCGTTCGCCGGAAGTGCGCCGGACGGGCATGAACCCCTATGCGCACCGCATAGGGGTTCATGCCCGTCCGGCGCACGGTGCGACATTCTTCACACAAGCGCTCGAACGAATTCAAAGCGCGTTTGACGGTTGCTAATGGCCATAATATTTGTTATGTGTTTGCTTTCTTTCTGCCTGAGTGTGCCGAGATAATTTCAGACACACCGTTCAGGCACAGATCTTGGGCGTCAGTAAAAGCTCGTCCAAAAAGGCTTAGCGAGGAGTAGGGGACGCTTGTTAGGGGCTCCGTCGTAGCTAGCCGATCTCAGCGTTTGCGAAAAGTTAATCTTCTATCAGCATAAAATTTGAGTGTGAGATAGGTGATGACACGAGGAAGACATCATAGTAACTTTTGTGCAGTAGTGTAGTCGAATTTATTGCGTTTCCTTAAAAGTTCATGCGTAAACGCTGGGCTCAACTTTGATACCCTGTGAGGATGCGGCTTGCTTTTCGCCCAATGAAGTAACAAGAAGCGAACGTTTGGCAAAAAAAAAAAAAAATACGTGTAAGGCTCCAGATGAACAAATCTCAGTTCTAGTTCACTGGTACTAGACGGGATTATTGAAATTGAGCTCAAACATGCACTCGTGGGGTGAGGTGACTAAGCCACGACTTACTACGTTCGCATACGCACGTACAATATCCGGTGTTTCGGGAACTAAGGCAAGTGCCCCGGTCTTCGTATTGTATCGCTCGAAAATGAGTGCATTGTACGTTCGTGAAAAGTCAGATAATCGAAAACGCAAGCAGCGCGTTCGGTCGCGGCGTGATAGCATGAGATGAAGCTGCTCAGTCGAAACCGAAACTGAGTGGCCAACTAGTTCCCAGAGTGCACTGCGTGATATTTCGCCGCAATGGGGCGCGTCGGTTTTGGAACAAGTCCATTGATGGAACGTTGTGCCACGTGCCACGCTCCGAGGCTCTGATTGGCTACAATCAGATACTCAAGACTCGCCAGGCACCGTCAGTGTCCATAGCCACCTTTACGACGAGTACGCATTGATACGTCCATAGAATAAGTGGACTATATGTGAGATTATTTGTTTTCAAAGTTTTTTTTTTTTTTTGTGAATTTTGCATGATGTTTTGGGGGTTTATTTTTCGCTAGAAATTTTGAGGTTTCAGAGTTCCTTCTTGTAAAATTCACAATTCTCCTATATTCGAAGTTTAATTTTACCCTGTCCTTACTTTTTGTTTTTCGTCAAAACAAAAATAAAAAAATTTTCCGACAAAAAACGTACACTAACTTATTAAAAGGTAACCGCGGGATCCAAATATATTTCTGCAGCTCCACTGGTCTTGTCGCCTTTGTGATTGGCAGTACTAACGTATGTCCCGTGATAAATCTCGGAAACAAGTACGTGTTCCTCTAATAAACGTCGGTACTTTAAAAAAAACGCCAAACTCCTGGACGTGTAAAACCTTAGGCTGCCCTCCCCATCCCACGAAATCTACAAGTTCACACGTTTCAGTGCGATAAAAACGCAACCCTGTCAGCACACATAGTGGGTACACATTAACATAGCCTCCTATACATGTTTTCTGTTTCCGGTTGTTCTCAGTCACGTGGGTTCCGTATCTGGTATGCGCGACGAAAAAATAATAAATAAATTCAACCTGGTATATCCGAGAAAATATAGGTGAGGCAAAGGAATAATCTGTGACGATCACGCATTTTTCGTAAACATTTTCCAGTGGCGTGGAGAGATCAAAACAATGTTTTACCGCATACCAGAAGTGACGACATTCAAGATGGCAGCGCCCTTGTGGAAAAGGTGTATATACTCGCAAAGCCTAGCAGATCGCCACGAGAAGTGGCCGCCGAAATGGAAAAGGTGGAGCGGCAGACAACGGATGGCAGGAGAGCCATGTGACTTGCGCCCCGCTGCGGCGAGACGCCGAAACACACTTCTCCCGAGCGGACAAGTGTGTTTCGGGTCCTCGCCTCTGCAAAAGCTGTGCGCTGACGTCCAGGTACCCCGAGAAATGGCTCTTTGATGCTCTGTGCTGCCAGATCCTCGAGCTCCAAATCTGCGACTGGGCACTCTATGACTCCGTCGTCGAACTCCCAGGCTTTGTGAGTATAGGGGAATCTATGACGCTGGAAACCGGAACAGTGTCTTTGTCAGGATCCAGAAGTCCGTTGGCCCATCGTACTGAGCGAAGCTTGAGGAGATAGAGGTTTTACCGGAGAGAGTTTTTCGGAGTTTATCAGGTTTATCGGAAAACTCGGAACCCTAATTATATGCAATAAATATAACGTCCTACTTAGAGCATGTGGGCGAATTTCCTGCGGCGTCACAGAGGTTGTGCTGCAATGAATTAATAAATGCGTTTCAATTTTCCGCGCGAAATGCAAAACCGATAAAGCCACTTTCACCATAACACCACAGCCCAAATGTCACGCACGCTTGCGACATTTTCATGGTACACCAAATGCTGAAAAACAGTGTCGTCTTATCGGCGACGCTGGTGTGCGATGTTGTTCAGAGACACGCGGCGACATCACTGCGTCCTCTGCGCAACAGATGGCCCGTGTTGTCTCTGCAATGATGAACAAATATATCAGTATTGGTGCTTTTTTGCTTCGTCGCACCTGTGAAGAAACTCGCCGATTGGCGAGAAGGGTGTTCTGGTAACTACCAAGCTCGAAATTTCCGCTCGTGAAGAGAACCCGCGCAATTTCACTATTGCCAAAGCACAGCCTCCTCTATACTCACAAAGCGTGGCAGTTCGATGGCGGAGCCATAGAGTGCCCGGTCGCAGATTTGGAGTTTCAGGATCTTGTAGCACAGAGCATCAACGAGACATTTCTCGAGGAACCTGGACGTCAGCGCACAGCTTTTGCAGCGGCGAGGGCCCGAAACGCACTTGTTCGCTCAGGAGAAGTGTGTTTCGGCGTCTCGCCACAGCGGGGCGCCAGTCACGTGGCTCTCCTCTCATCCGTTGTCTGCCGCTCCACCTTTTCCATTTCGGCAGCCGCTTCTCGTGGCGATCTGCCAGGCTTTGTCAGTATCACCGTGACAGACTAACTGCTCAGGTTGTGCAAGCGCGAGCGGCGAGCGGCTAGCAGTCAATGCAGGCTTTAGACGAACCCTCTGGTCTAGCGCACACCAGCTCGGAGCACGTGGAGCGAAAGCTCGCGCTGCAGAACCCAGGGATCCTGGGTTCGAGCCCCACCCCTGCCCGTTTCGATCTGGATGAGCATCGTACCGGCGTGCGGTCGTGTATCACTACTGCGTGATGCACGTTAAAGACCCCAGGCTAGCGGCTGTACCGCACTGGCTAAATTTCTCATCTACAGCTGGGAGACTCGTCGCCCCTGTGAGGCAGACCAAGTTCTAGGCTGTATAAACACACACACAACCCAATTTTTAGACGAACCCTCGGCGGCTGCCGAGGGTTCATCTAAAGCAACAAGCTCGCGCTTTTAACGTGCGCTGCTAACCCCATGCTAAGGTGAGACGAAGTCCATGCGAAGCTGAGACGAAGTATTAGCGGCGAGATGTTTCGGTGGCGCCCTCGTTTGGTTACCTTTCGTGACGTCATTACCTTGTGAACAACAAGTTCGGTGGTGTGTGTAATGGGCATGGTGGAAGCCTAAAATCATAGCGCTCTTAAGGCAATACCGCCAACACCGTCAAAGTTGAAGTTCTTACATTCCTCTTATTTCCGTCGATGAAACATCCTTTCCTGACGTCATAGTCAGCATTCGGCCAATTGTGGTGGGCCGACCACAGCGACGCTTTCGATCGCTCACATCGCCAATAGAGGTAAATTCTAAAGCATTTTTAACCCGTGAATCTGAACATCATGTTCGTTTTCCCGAAGACGTGACTAAACGCGAGGAAACAGAAAAGATCTCCGACCAGTAGTGATGTCATACGTAGATCTTTGGGCCGCCAAGCGCGTGCTGCTCGTGTGGACAGCGCGTGCAGTTGCGAGCTTGCCAGGTATTGGCGACGTGCGCGACCGAAAGCGTCGCTGCGGTCGGCCTTCCACGATTGGCCCAAAAGCTGACTATGACGTCGGAAAGGGTATACCATCGACGGAAATAAGAGGAATGAAAGAGCTTTAATTTCGACGGTGTTGGCAGTGTTGCTTAGAGAGCGCAATGATTTCAGGCTTCCACTATGCTATTTACAAACACCATCGAACTTGTTGCTCGCAAGGTAATGACGTCACAAGGGGGAACCATAGGAGGGCGCCACCTAAACATCTCGCCGCTAATATTCCCCCACACGAACACCAGTCGTGACGTCTTTTTCTAAACTTCTTGAAAATAGCGAAAGTGATCGTGCATAACTTTGATAGGCGATGAAGATGCGCGAGAACGGAGATTCCGAAAACTCTGGACAGAACGTCACGCTCCTCGAAGCAAGAGGTTCGGCAGTACATTGAAAATGGTTTTCTGCAACCTCCGTGTTACAAATGAAAAAAAAAATCGGTATTTGTGATTTTGGTTGCTAAATGTAGACGATTTAAGTGTTGTTTTTTTTTCCTCAAATGCAGTACAAGAATGCGATCGTAGCGCGACGAATCGAGCAGGGACCAGTCACACGCACCCCGCCTCCCTACAGGGGGCATTCACTGGACGCCATATTTGAGCGCGATGTTTAGGGCGCATGCTCAGAACGAGCTCATATAAATAGGCTGCTAAGACCGGCAATCTTGAGGGTGCGGAATGCACGTAGCAAAAGAACTGTGGAAGCTCGACGTCAGCACGCGCTCAGCAACCACGCACACAGATATGGCCGCCAGTGAATACTCTCTATTCGAGCCCCACCCCTGCCCGTTTCGATCTGGATGAGCATCGTACCGGCGTGCGGTCGTGTATCACTAATGCGTGGTGCACGTTAAAGACCCCAGGCTAGCGGCTGTACCGCACTGGCTAAATTTCTCATCTACAGCTGGGAGACTCGTCGCCCCTGTGAGGCAGACCAAGTTCTAGGCTGTATAAACACACACACAACCCAATTTTTTTTTTTGAATACTCTCTATACTTTTTTCTCTTCTACCCATCTATGCTGCCAATCAAAAATAGTCGAATCTCGATTCGACGCGCTACGCTCGCATCCATGTAAACCCAGCGAGTAACACCTGGTAGCGTGGACCGTTCTTTTTCTACGTTGCACGAAATAAAAACAAAACAAAAAACCTTGGCCAAACTATTGAAAGTGTTCTTCTTTCATCAAGCAGGTCAACATGCTTGCGGTTATCGAAGGTATAGAAAGCTCGCGCTGGAGCCGGGAAAATCTGAAGGCCCTCCCAGCCGTCTTTAAGCCTCTGGGCGATATACACTCCGTTTCACATTGCACATCCGACCGTTTCACGTTTCACATCCGACCGCAACCAACGGAGCTGATCAAGCGGTGCAAAACGTGTGTCCTAATGGCGGTCGTCGTCTTCTTTGTGCGTTTTACTCTCGTCGTCTAAACCAATCACTCACATTAAGTGCTCCACGATATCCTGTGCTTTTTTTTTTCTTGCGTGATTAGCTTAGTTGGTGAGAGCAAACGCGCAAAAGACGACGCGCCAAGGTCAAGTGCGGCTCTGGCCAATCGCAACCGCAAAATTCCTCGGCGACTTCTTTTTTTCAATGCGTTTAGATTATAGTGTCCCAGTGGGCAGATTTCGCGCTTTCTTCCCGTCACCTTGGGCCACATTTCTCGCAACTGATGAGAGTCGCGATCAGTGCGGCCGCCTGTTTTGACGCAGAAACTGAGCATCGCCTATAAGGTATCTGACAGATCCAGAAACTCGAGAGATGTGGCGAGTTCCGAGCACCTCATTATCGGCCCCGCAGCTAATCAGATTGCGGCATTTGCCGATGACCACACCGAGGAACCAATCGGGAAGCGAGAAGCCCGAACCTAATGGCCTAACGTACGCATTTGTTAAAAAAAAAAAAAAGCTGACACGTCCGCGTCTTGCCCACATCAGGTGTGAACATTGCGCGCTCGCGCAGAAACCTCAGCATTCCCCTGAGGCGAAGCTTCTGCGCATGCGCAGTGCCGACAGCAGCGCCACCGCAGTGACGTGACGTCAGAGGGTTGAGTCGGTGTATACTTCGTCTCAGCCTATACGATATGAACTAAAGGCCGATGCTACAGGCTGCAAGGTCCACTCACGAGCCAGTTAATAGAAACTATACGGAGCGCAAGTTCGTCGTCTGCTTCTTGAGCAGGGGTTGCGGTGACGCCAGAACGCCGTGCTCTGATTGGCTCCGATTGGAAGGCTGGCGGATAGACCCCGAGGCAGCTAGCATTGAGGTCTATACCCACTGCATCCCTCCGTCAGAGCCAATCGGAGCGCGGCGTTCTGACGTGAGTGAAAACCCTGAGCAAGAAGCGGACGAACTTGCGTGCGCACCGGTGCACCTAGTGTCACTAAATAAGCTACGCTTCAGAGTAACGATACTTGGCCATATTGTGGCTTAAAATCATGGTTGCCTGTAGTCTGAAGCTTTATCTGAAATCACAGAAAACGCTTTTCCGTTCTCCACAAGTGTTTAAACAGTTCGCGACAGAGCAAAGCAATGTTACATGAGCTTCCTGACACCGAATCTAATGCTGAGGAAGTCGCACTTTTGAATCACGACGATCGGCAGTCTGCTCTGCACAAGCCCCAAAATGGCGGCGCCCACAACAATGTCGGGGAACGGAGTGCCGATACTCTAAGCACAGCTCATTTAGTGGCTCTAGGTGCACCGAGACGCACGCACTGATACGCACGTTGGAGCCATGTCATCGCGTGGTTTCTAATCTGCTCATGATTGGACCCGGCCGCGCGTTTATTTGACTCGTAGCCCATTGTGGGATCTGACGAAGTATACTTTGTACCCCCCCCCCCCCCCCCCTAAGAATAATCTTTCGTGAAATAACTCAGTACGACGAGTGTATATTTTGATTATCCCTATGGGTACCGTGAGTTCGCTGTGACAACTACGAACATTAATGCGTTAGGTTTGATCAGCGTAGTCGCAGCAAAATTGTTTTGAACGCTGTGGTTCTCGAAGTCGAGGTTTTGTCCGTTCGCATGTCGCCACGCGATAGAATCCTACCGCTTTGAGCAGGGAGTCGATATGCATTTTTGTATTTCCAAGTCCTGACTCGGGGATGTAAGCGAAACCTCACGGGGAAGTAGGCTTCACGTCATCATCATCAACAACCTTTGTGTTTGTTGTTTACGTAAACAACACATCCTCGTCCGTTGTCGACCTACGCCTCCTCTCTCTCTTTCTCCAGAGTGGGGAGTCCGTGGCAGCTAGAATCACATGGACCAAAATTCCCGCTGCATGCCCAAACCCCGCCCGTTTCGACCTGGTAGAGCTCTCTACCGGCGTACTGTCGTGTATTACTACCGCTTGATGCAAGAAGACCCCAGGCTAGCAGTCGTATTGCACTGGCTAAATTTCTTATCTACACTGTAAACCAGTGTCGCTGCACCTCAAAGGCAGGCCGACCTTACGATGTATGAACACGAGCGTCAAATTTGTTTTGTTGTTTGATGCTGAATAACTTGCTACGGTCTAAGCATACACTCAACACAATTACATTACTATCCAGAGTTACAGTCACTGCAGTAAATTTTGTCCTAAACTGACACTTGAGCTTAGTCGTCGCTTCACCCTTACTTGCTAAAAAAACTCATGCTACTGCAAACGTGCACACACAAAGGGAACGATTAGTGATTAATGTAAGCAGTGCGTTCAATACTTGATTACTATTAAACGGAGAAGGTATATCGGACAGAGAGGTACAGACAGAAAGAGAGAGATACTGGAGGAGAGATTTCGATTAGGCGAAGGGAATCCTTCCTCCTTTCTCATTTGGCGTCTTTCTTTTCGGTCGTTTGGTCGTCGGAGTCCGTCAGAAGAGAGCGAGCGAGGAAGAGGGCGGCAGAAAGGGTGGCGGAGGAAGGCGAGGAGGGTTGTATCGAGGGGAGGAAAAGCGACTGGTAAAGTGGGAGGGGGAGGAACGAGCTGGCGAAGAAGAAAGCAAAAAATACACCAACAAACACGAAAAATCGGGACCGTCGACTAGCGAAGCAGTCGTACCGATCATTCCGTGGCGAGCGGTCGTGCAGTTCGCCGTGCTTTGCATCATCAGAAACCGCCTCCAGGCAACCAGCCAACCACGAAGTCACCAGTTGTTCGCCGGCGTCCCGGCGAGCGTGCGTGTGATCGACCCCCCTCACTCTTCACCAGCAGTGATCGTCTTTACTCACCTGTGCAAAGAGTGATACCGGTGTTATCGGTCTTGGTCGTCTTGTTCCCAACTTTTTCGAAAACTCGTGCGTCAAGTTGAAAAAAAAAGGAAAAAAAAAAAAAGACGTTTGTGCGAACTAGCTCGCTCTGTTACCGTCGTCGGCAAGTCGACCTCGTAGCGTCGTCTCGTGCTCCTCGCCGTGTCGAATCAAGTTCGAGTCGACTCGAGCCGTCCAGCGTCGCGCTTCATGTCGTCGCTGACACGAGTCTCCGATTGAACATGGAAACCCAGTCGACTCTACGTGAAGATACCCGAGTCTAAAGTGATTTGGTTCTCGCTGCATTTCCAAACCCTTTTACCCCCCCAAGTTGTGACGACGAGAAATTGACGGAGTGCGGGCTTTCGTAATACTTTAGACGAGTTCTGTCGTTGTTGATAAGGTAACAGAGGTGCCTTGGTTGATTGTTTTGGGGTGTGAAGTGTGTTCGCCCGGCTCTGGGCGTGAGTGTCGTTTGCCGGTGTGCGTGCGTGGTGGCCTCGTCTGACATGGAGTACCCTTGAACCTTCGCGAGTCCGTTCTCCAGCCCACCCAGGTACAACGTGAAGTTGTCGCGAGCTCGGCTTCGACCTCTTGTTACAACGAGATTGTGCTTGTAGCGAGCTGCGCTCCACATCATGTCGGGAGTTTGCGCCGCCAACGAAGAGACGCCTGTTGCTCAGGTAAGCCGAATGGTGACGGCGTCGATCGCGCTTTGGGGGTCGTGTTACGTCTGACTTGGCGGTAACGTTTAAGGTGGCTGCATGCACCCCGGGTGAATTTACTTGATTTTCTATTGACTATGCTAAAGAAAAGCCAAGCTGGTTTTTTTTGTTTTTGTAATATATTTTGTGCTAGCTCGGGATTACAGATGTTTTAACTTTCGCAAAAGGTAACGCAAATTCTGTCTCCTTTATTCGACGGTAAACTGCCAAGGGTATGACACCTTCCTATAAACCCTTTCCGCGTTTTCGGTAGGTTTAAGTAGCTGTTTTCTAGGTCCGCAACTATTCTACTGACAAAATATTGTTTTATCGTATTTGTGACCACTCAAGCCTCGATTTTGTAGACTTCCTCATCGTGTGGAATCTCAGCAGCTAAGTTTGTTTACCCCCTATTCCTCTACGCCGACACGCTATCTTGCGCCGTCACTGTATCTAGTATATAAAAAAAAAAGCGTCGACACGGTATCTAGGAGTAGTCCCTCGTGCGTCAGGGGAGTTCATCAAGATCAGCTACACATCATTATCGTACTTCTGTATCTTAAAACAGATTATCTCCACAAACGTCATCACTCCAGAGAAACCGACTGCGGTGATAAGAAGAGGGGACTGCCATATCTCGGAGTTAAAAGATACAGACTGTTGGAAGCACACCCCAATAAAAGTTATAAACGCAATCGAGACAACCAATATATAGGAGACTACTGCAGCGTTTGGTTGCTAAATGGGCAATGCCCACTAGCAGTGAAGTCTTTAAAATGATGCACATTCACACAGTTTGCAACAAAAAAGAAATGAACAAACTATGGCATAGATCACCGCAAAGTAAGAAGAAAGAGCACTGGTACCTAATGCATGCACGGAACATTGTATCAATTAAGAAAACCGTTGGTCCTGCATGATGATATTGAATTCTAATAACATATGCATGTACCATGCATATGTCATTAGGATTCAATGTCATCTTGCAGTCAACGGTTTTCTAAGCATTATCGATGACGTCTGTTCGCTGCAATGGGTGATAATTAAAAGATTCAAAACCACTTCTACAAAAGAAGAAAACAAAACAAGAAACGCCGACTTAAGAGCGATTTTAACAGTCCAGGTTTGATCGAAGTGCGTAGTCATGCAAAAAATCAGCTGTACCACTCGCTGAAAGTCTTGTTCTTTTCTTGGGCCCAACTTTTTTCTCAGTTACAATATTGGCGAGACGTTAAGCATTAGTACTCTTACAAGTGTCCCTGCTAACCACCTTCCCCTAGAAAACAGTTTTTAAACAAAATTAAGTAACTAAAGTCACTAAAGTCACTAACAGAGTAAGAACGGCAGGGAGGTCTTTCTGTTGACACACCACGCTCGAAACTCACAAGACGCCAAAGCTTACCTTCGATAATACTTTGGCGTTTTGTGAGTTTCGAGCGTGAGGACACAGCCAATAGCACGACGGAAATCAACCACCGCGTGCCGAAGAATTGTCATTTAAAAGATACACCCATGTGCTTCTTTCGGTGACTATCTCGTGAAATGAAAGGCGTTAATAGTTCAACGTTCACGTAGGACAAAGAAAAAATAAATAAAAATATATTGGCCGGTTTGCCTTACAGAACGGCGTCAACGAACCTGGAGGAGCCTCGGAGCGATTGTGTAACTTTCACATATTTTCGTTTGACATTTTGTTTCCTCCTCGCCTATTCTCGTTCGTTCTTGCTGCGTACAACGCACCTGGCTCTGAATTGCGCGCGGGGGGAATTTATAGCAATTACTCCCTTGCAACGGATGCCTTCCCCATCACATCTTAGCGCTGTCTCTTTCTGCTTGAATCTGTACTTTTTTTTTTTTTGCCATTTTTAGTTGCTTTTTTATTCGCTTTTTTGTTTTGTTTTTATCGCTATTTTTGTTCGGCAAGTCAGCAGTATTCATTGGGCGTATACGAATGAGCGAGTGCGTATAGGGGAATGCTAAGCGGGAAGCGATTTGCCGATGGAACGTCACATGGATGCCACCCTAACTGCAACATCGGGACGTTGCGTAAGCTCGTCTTCAACTCGCGCCGGACTCTTCGTAACGCTCGCCTTGGCATCAACTGATTGATCGCCCACATTGCGCAACCGGTCTCCGAGTTTCGTCCGAGGAAACGGCATAGGAAAGTCGTGCGTTATTTATGGGTGTTAACTCATTGATTGGAATGTTATTTATTGTTGTTGTTATCGTTACGTATGCGTGATGGATCGCACTTCTTATCTGCGTCATGGAGGGAGCATTGCCCTTGATGATGCTGGATCTGTACGTGAACCTCGAGGATGCGTGTTCGTATAGCTCACGCAGCGGAATTGGTCTCAAGTGTAGGCTTGACTTCTCAGTGCCGTTCTTCTCAGTGTGGTGGCAGTGTGGGCTGCGTCTGTCTCAGAAAAATTCACTCAGAGGAAGCTTGTGATTCACTGCATCAAAGCTAAAGAGGTTTGACCCGAAGGTGCTAAGCGAGACGCGTGTCATAAAGTTCCCAGGCAGCGTTCTTTAAAGCAGAATTTCGAGTTCTAATGACTAAGCTTACTCGAGAAGAAGGTTAGGTCCACTTGGCGACACCAGTTTATTTTTCGTGTGCATGCGTAAATTGTGACAAACAGGTTTTACGAAATCTAATTTTGAAGTTTTAACCCGACGCGAAGTTGAGTGATTTCATATAATTCAATCTAGCGCTTTCCTCGCTGAAACGATTGTGTAGGCAAACAATACAATGTCCACATTGCTTGCTCGTCAATCGATTAAAAAAAGATTTGCGTGTTAACGTGACCCACCACAGTGAGTCGTTGCGGAAGATTGGAAAGAACTATAGCTCGCGTGTCTGCGAAGGTGATTCGAGTCAATATACTCTATAATAGCGCAATGAAAAAAGGAAGCCGGGAATCATTCCTCACATGCTATCGCTCCTCGCTTAATTGGTGCACTGACTTTAACCACACGCCGCAACGGGACTGCTATTAATAAAGCAACTCATTCGAACGCGTCCTAGGTTTAGGCTATCGCTTTCCTGATCCGTAGGATGGAATACGGTTAAGCGCGGCGTTTCCTTCCTTGTGTAACCAGCTTCGAGCGTTCTTGAGAATACGTTTTCTGCCGATGGGGCTGAGATCGTGGACGCGCAACTCTTGTCCTGCTCGGAGGAGGCTGGTTTTTGTTGGTCTAACGCAGGGGTGACCGGACAGACATATGCAGAGAGAAATAAAAAGGACTGTTTAAGTGAAAGGCCGTATTAAAATGGGATGTGACCGTTTTTTTTTTTCTCTATTATTTCTTTATCTCAGTTGGTGGTCACAGCGTATTCCAATCATAAAGCGGTTGCTCATTGTGTCCTTTTCAGTGTGTGTGTGTGTGTGTGTGTGTCCATTCGTGAAAAAAGCACGCTACAAAGCCACTCCTGAGTAACTCAGGTGTTTATCCGTCAGGGCCGCGCGCCCTGTGCTGATCTTACCGTCTCCATTAATTAGAAGAGTGCCTTCACAACATGGAGTATGTTGATTCCAATATCAAGGGACAGAAGTTTCTGTTTTGCAAGGTAAGGGGGGGGGGGGGGGGGGGGGGGCAGATGGCTGCCAAAACGTAAACTGTGTTTTTTTCACTCTCTTTTTTTTTTTTTTTTGGGGGGGGGGGGGGGAAGGGTTGGAACGGGGTGCGCTTACTACGGAGCCGCAGTTTAGCCAACCCTGGTAACGGTTTGGGCTCGTTTGTGAACGCATTCATCAGAACCGCGGTCACACAAGGCAGGCAGACGACCAACACTACCGGAGGACAGAACAAAGGCGAACACGTTTAAGGCCAGGTGGTGGCGCGTGTTTGCGGAGAGTGTTTGTTGTTTGTCGTTCTTGTGGGGCTGGGGCTATAGTGACTGGCGATCGCGGGTAGGCGGACAAGGAATGATACATGTGTGTGTAAGGTGTCTTTTCGGTAATCTTTGAAACTCAGTCAGCGATTGAAAACGAGCATATCTGTTTGTCAGCTGGCTTTTGTTGTTAGCGTTCAAAGACAAATAGACGCGAGAGATCGCTGAAGCGCACAAGCGGACTATCAACTTTCTGTCCTGCTAGTATTCGCAGCTTTTACGGCGCATAAAGGGCGCGCTAGTTTCTATCGAAATGGCTCTCATTTGGATGACTGTCGTAGAACAGAAGTACAAGGTCGGGCCTGCAACGTGTTCTATTTTTTCTCTTCTTTTTTTTTTTAAATACGGGCGGGGCACGGTTTTGGAGACCATCATACACATTTTCGGGATTCTTGCTGCCGGACTCGACGAACAACAACGTTCTGGATTCTGTAGTACAAGAAAGAAAATAAAAGGAAGGGGGGGGGGGGGGGGGGAGAGAGAGTACGGATTTAGACAGCGACTTTCATATTTTTAGACGAATTTAAAATATCGATTGGAAGCTCCTTTTCCCTCCAACGATGTTATGGTACATGCACTCGCTCAAGCAGTTGACTGCACCACCCTTAAATTGTATAGTCCTACTCCTTGGCTCAGTTTCTAAGCTACGCCGTAGGCTTGTAAGCACTAGGCGTATATGCGCTGCATCTTTCGTATACCTCTCGTGTTTTGTTATAGGATAGAGTTGTGTTTGCTGTGTTAAGATTGGGTCCTTGAATCAAGAAGAGATCACGTTTGAGGTGGAGCTGTCAACGCGTTGCGTGGATATATAAATTTTTTTCTCAGTAAAAAGAAAGTAAAACAAAATAAAAAAGTTTGTTTGGTAACGGCACAGTCAAGTTAATAGCCAAAAAATAATGTATGACACAGAATGATTTTGGCTGATTGCCCTCACTGCAATTGTGTAGCTCCTTGAATGGATCATCTCGTTTAACTCGGTCACGGTAAAACATTGGCCCCCAAAATCGGGCTTTGCCAGGAAACAACACACCTATTAACGTGTCGCATGTTGTTTATAAAGTTTTTTTTTTATTTTTGGTTTTTAACGTGGTTCTATGGAGCGAAGGAGCGGGTACTGTGTACAGGAATAGAGATACATATCGCGATTAGTGATTCATTCAAACGTCAGGAAAGAAGGCTGCGCCTCTGTGAGCAGAACAGAGTGGTTAAAGTCTAACCAAAAAAGAGTCATTCAAGAACCGACGAAGGGAAAACACGACAAGCAAGGTCGTCCTTGTTCGTTCCTTGTCTTGGCTGTCTCGTTCGATGGTGGTGTATAATCGACGCGCTTTCGTTATTATTTGTTTCGTCGTTTATTTTGCGTCCCTGCGTTTTCCAGTTTGCGCCGGCTTTTGTACGCCGCGCAACACTGTTACCGCAAACAGACGTTGACCTTTCTTTTTTTTTTTTTTTTGTCGTTTAGAGTAAAGAAAAAGCGGTCACAAAAGCTATTTGTGTAGCGGAAAGAGATTTATTATTTCGAGCACCAAGCTAAGGGGTACAAATTTTATATATCTGCAAAATACGCGTTCGAAGTAAAACATGAAAAAAAAAAAAAAGAAGAAGAAGACCGATGTCGTTTTCGCGTTAACAGTGTGGCGCAGTGTATACATGTCACAATTAGGCTTAGATGGCGAACGTTACATCGAGGCACAACTTGAATCCTTTGACTTCCAACAATGCGTTGAAGAAGGGCGCTAGACATCGTTTTTCACACACCGACTGCCAGACTTGTACGCTGCTCATTACGAGTAAACCGGTTACTTGTAATCGATTCATTTTTAGAGCAATTTTGTAATCGTTTGATTAATTTCTGTTAGGTAGTAATCTCGTCACTTTTGGAAGTACCCAAATTACTTGTAACCGTTGCCTTCTCTTCCCCTCCCGTTTCTAATGGCACCCTTTGTCCGTACAAGTTTCTTACCGAGGAATCCTTGAGTCATATCTCCGACAGGACGGTAGTTTACCAAAATTGATGGACCAAGAAGATAAATAGTTCGTAATTCGGTGATTCTAATCCGGTAACACACAGCAGAAAAGACCCGTTTTCAAACCAGCAGAAATCGTTTGAAACCGTTTCAAACCAACAGATGCCCTGTTTTCAAACCGTTTCAAACCGTTTCAAACCGACAGATGCCGGTTTGAAACGGGTTCAAACCGTTTCAAAACGGCATCTGTCGTTTTAGAGATCTCAACTAATCGGAGAAGCAACGGTTACTTTTTTTTCAAGTAATGGCCAATTATTTTTTTCTCGAGTTATTGAGTAACCTAATTGAATACTATTTTAAACGAGAGTTATTGTAATTGTAGTCGGTTACTTTTTTTATTTTCTAGTAACGTGAACAAGACTGCTGACAGCTTAGGAATAAACGCGGAGCTTATTACGTTATTCGTGTTCACTTTTGCTGTTTCATGATTGGGTCTTTAGCGAGCTCGTCCGTCAATACAAAAATGTGATTGGTTGCGGAGCAGCTCCTATATTATGTGTGCTGTCACGCTGTTTACGCAAATATGCGTGATTTGAATGTCGAATGTGCGCATGACGTCCACAAAATCACTCGATAGGTTTATACCTAATCGTTCTCGAGCCATTCAAAAGCGCGAACTTCGTAAATTTACGAGATAATTGGTTAGACGCCTGCTTGAAGATGCACGTGTGCCAACGAGCCGATGGTTCGGACACAACAGCAACAACGGATGTAACGAGCCAGTCGGTGAAGCGAGCAAACTTCAGATCCAAGATTTGATTAAAGAGCTGCCAGTATATACTATTGCCCCAACGTTTACCGACTTTCTCACTTTTTTTTTTTCTTCTCTCATTTCCTTTGACCTATTTTCGCGGATTGTTTCGAAATTCTTCACCGCACTCTCACGGGTGTATACGTCCTTCATATTTAGGCTTTCCGGTTCGGGACGTTTACTGAGAGCGCAACATCCGCGATAGCTCGCTGCCAAATGTATTCTTGACGATTCGGCATTGAAGAATAAACACCAAACAAAATATTCAGCATTTTTTTTAATCATGAAGCGGAAAACAGTTAAACACTTTTTGCCGGTTTATAATTGGTGAGAGGTATAAGAATGCAGTAGATGGTCTTGCCTGCAGCACGCGCCCGTTGCCTTTTGTCGAGCTTTGACTGCGCGTGCGCCGAAGTGCTTATCAACGACAGAAAGCTCGCTCTGGAGGTGCAGCATCGACTGCATTGTTTACCTGTCACCAACTGGGCAGCGTGCCCTCCCCCCCCCCCCCCCCCCCCCCTAAAAAATCTTGTTTTTTGTTTTTGTTAATTTTGTTTTTGTCATTGCAAAAATAAATTACGCATTACCGAACGCTCACTCTCCGCTCAAATGTAGCGCTAGCGGTCCGAACTAGATGCCAAAACGTTTAGGCACTAATCGTTATCTTATTCAAACGTTATAAGTGATTTCCCGAAAATTTCGATGGGCAGTTGGGGCCCAATTTTCGCCTGTTTTCCGTACCTTGCGCCATAGAGCTCCACGTATCCGAGAGCTGAGTCGGCCGCCATTTTCCCATTGAAAATTACAGAAAATCACTTATAACTATTGAATAAAATAGCAGTTAGTTTTGTACCTTTTTTTTCATCTGGTTTGGACCGCTAGAGCTATGCGGAGAGGAAGTCGTCTGCTTCTTGCGCAGGAGTCGCGGTGACGTCAGACTGATACCGAGCTCTGATTGGCTCTGATTGAAGGATAGTGGGCAGACCTCAATGCGAGATGCCTCGAGGCCTACCCACTATTTTTTTTTTTCAATCGGCCAATAAGAGCTCGGCGTTCTGACATCTTCACAACCCTGTGCAAGAAGCAGACGAATTTGCACTCCTACATTTGGGGCGGAAAATGAGCGTTTCACGACGGTTTAGCCCAAGATAGCAAATCCACGGGACAACGAAGGCCGTGACGATGCACTTTTGGCGCTGCCTGATTGGCTCCGCCGGATTCTGACGTCATTTGCGGCCGGTCGTAGCATGGGTCGCATTACAGCGAGAAAAGTTTTTTGTTTACTAACTTGCATTGCTTTCAGACGCCCATCTAACTGGGTTATAAAGACCCTTTCGTTTTCGGTGCGCTACAAAGATCAAGACTGCGTTGTTATGCAGCATCTCAGCGTCAACGGTCACTGAATATCATTAGCTTCTTTTGCAATCTCGAGTTTAGCTAAATTGCAAAAGTAGCATTCTCTAAGACTGATTTTCAGTTGCCGGTACCGATCATTTATGACGTATTTATTACCATCGAACGCTTTTCGGCATGAATCTTTTGCACCGATTCAAATAGTGGTGTAGATAAACACTGACGTCGATTTATATACCTCCGAATTTCTACTAGAACGAATACCGTAAAAACCAGGACCCCGTTTTCGGTATCGCTCGGTATCGCATGCCTAAATAGTTCCTCGGCAGCTCGATGCATGCAGCAGTGGAGCGTTCCTCGCCGCTGCCACCCACCTGTCGGATGCAGTGCTTTCCCCCTCTCCCCCCTCTCCCCCTCCTTCCTCCCGCTGCTGCAAAGAGCAGCAGCGGCTGGCGCGTGCGAGCGAACTGGTTTTTCGGGTTTCGAGCGGCGATCCACCGGCTCCGGGCGAGCCGGGCCCCCCCAGACGCGATCAGCCACGGCACGGGCCAGACAAACCGCCCGAGCAGCTGAAGGACACTCAGCTGATTGCCAGCAGACCGATCGGCGCGGCTATACTCTGCAACTCCGCAAATACGCCTTCCGTCGCCGCATTTACGCGATTATATACTATAGTCCAGGGGTCTCGAACACGCGGCCCACGGGCCACATGCGGCCCGCAACTCGCTGGGACGCGGCCCGCAGGCAACCGGCATACGAGTTCCGGTTCCTTTGCGCTAGAAATGGCATGCGCCGTAGTGATCTCATCTCCCCGATTCATTTTCGCTCGAAATGAACTTTTGAGGTATTCACAGGGTTTATATTTATCTGTGATCATTTTCCCTTTGTTTCACTTCTGCTTCCCAGCTTTTAAGAATGTAGGGTAAATCTCCGCTGCACGAACTCTCGTTTAGCAGGAATAACTGCGAAAGATAAATCTAGAAACTCGAAAATGTCGCATTTAAATAATATATATATATATATATATATATATATATACAACACGGGCACTTCACACCATCGTATGTGGTCTCCGAGAAGGATATAAACGAATATGTGCAGATGAATGAACCGTACTTAATCCAATGAATCAAAGAATTGAAGTTTTCAGGAACCCGTCGAAAGCCAAAAATGTCGCACCGTCAACGTGCTGATATTTTTAATAAAACAAGAAAACAGGCGCACTGTCGTTCCTGTTGCTTAATTCACTCAAGAATTAACCAAGCTTATGAACATGCATCTCGAAAGAGAAACAATCAGTTAGAAACAACCCTGGCTCCGCCAATTTTTGGCTTTCGGCGGGTTCCTGAAAACTTCAATTCTTTGATTCATTGGATTAAGTACGGTTCATTCATCTGCACATATTCGTTTATATATATATATATATATATATATATATATATATATATATATATATATATATATATATATATATATATATATATATATATATATATATATATATATATATATATATATATATATATATATATATATATATATACCGTAAACTTCTTTTGTGACACCCTATATATACATTAGGACCTGATGAAGAGGGGTCCCCGCTCGGAACGTCGTACAATAAATACGTTTAAAAGCATTTACCTCCTTTTTACGATATATATATAAATTTCAACGGGAAAATGGAGCCCATTTTTGACTGTTTTCTTTTTCTGGTGCCATAGAGCCCCATGTATTCGAAAGCTCCATCGGCCGCCATTTTCCCATTAAAATTTTCAGAAAACCACTTAAAACTTTTGAATAAGGTATCGGATCGGGCTGAAACTTTGGCATCTGGTTGTGACCTCTAGCCCTACCTTTGGGCGGAGAATGAGCGTTCGGCGATGCTTAGTTTATTTTTGCAATAAAAAAAAAAAAAAAAAACTGTAATTTATTTTTACACCCAGTATATCACCTTTACAGGGATGCTAAACCAAACATTTCAGTGTTTATAATAAGTGGCGCACTATCTTTCCATGAGTCAGCAGCCGCCGGTGTGCGCAAGCACACGCAACGAAATTGACGTCATCATATCCCCCATTCGCGCTTGATAAGCTTGAATGGGGGATATAATGACGTCAATGGTGTTGCGTGTGCTCGCGCACACTGGCGGCTGCTGACTCATGGAAAGATAGTGCGCCACTTATTATAGACACTGGAATGTTTGGTTCAGCATCCCTCTAAAAGAGAAGTATTTGTTCAGTGTTAATAAAAATCGTCAGGAAAGCAAAAACTGTCAAACTAACTGATTGTTTCTCTTTCGAGATGCATGTTCATAAGCTTGGTTAATTCTTGAGTGAATTAAGCAACAGGAACGACAATGCGCCTGTTTTCTTGTTTTATGAAAAATATCAGCACGTTGACGGTGCGATATCATTTCAATTCTTGTCACATCAGGTCAAGGCCCAAAGTAGTCATATAGAGAATTATCAAATATAAAAATATCACCGGCTAATCTGTGAGTTTAGGAAAAGGTGCCCCACAAAAGAACTACACAGTCCTCGGTCGTTTTAGGTATATTCCATAAACTGCCCAGTATCACTGAGGTTCCAATGAATTACAGGAACGAGGCTGTCCTCACAGCCTCGGCTGATTTTTTTACGTAAAACCGAGATACGTTCTTTCTTTATTTCTCGCCATTTATCGTTTTAAGTTCCATGCCCTTCTTTGCCGCCTCTCTCCGTGTTATTCCCGGCCGCCTGCATATCAAAGAAGCTCGCCTATGTTGATTTTTCCTCCGTCCGAAGCTTTGCAGCACTGCTCGTGGACCGGTATTCCCAGCTATCCTCGGGCAATTCAGAGCAGAGTGACCGTCCCTCTCTAGGCATTAAATAAAGCCGCCACCGCCTCTCCCCCACGCGCTACTATATTAAGCGTCCACTTTCGCTCCGGAACGTCGGCGCCCGGAGCGCCGAGAGCGAGTTTAATATGCCCGCCCAGTAACGTCCCTGCAACTGACACACATACACGACGCGACAACGAACGCCCTAGGGCGGCGTCACGCGCGTGCGTCTGTGTGTCTCGAGACGGACCGCAGCAAACGCTGCAAGACCCATCTGAGCCAATCAGGCGTCAGGATTTCGCTACGCCACTGCCGTGTCCAACCGGAAGGACCAATTGGAGGCGGAGCGCAGCAAACGCCACAACCCATCTCAGCCAATCAGGCGTTGTGGTTTTGCTACGTCATCGTCGTGTCGGACCGGAAGGGCCATTTGGAGACGGGCCGCAGCGAACGCCACGACCCGTCTGAGCCAGCCGGGCGTCGTGATTTCGCTACGTCACAGCTGTATGCGACCGGAAGGACCCATCCTCTGCCGGGAACCGGGAACGCTTTGGTTCACTGACTTCTTTAGAGGGCAGAATTGAGGCAGTGGCAGACGGACCTGTGAGCCCAACACCCACGATTGCCTCTATTTTCTTTTCCCAAATACATCGCCTACACGCGCACACACAGAAGGCAAAACCACCCAGTCGTCGAGAAGGAGCCATGTGACCACGGCCTCGGTTCATGGTATGATTGTGTGTGTCTTGTAGGGTTTCCACTTCCCTGTTTGTATAAAAAAGCAGTGTCGCTTGGTATGAACTAATGCGGCGCGCTATCTGAACTGTCAGCGATGGCGTGCTGCGCATGGTTATGCGTGTATTTATTTTTACTTGTAGTCGGCGAAAGCTAAAAGGAGAAACAGGTCTAACCTTCTCATCGCGATGGTGGAACGTGTACGCTGGGGAACTATAGCTGGGCCGAACGCTCTTCTTTCATCACGCTTGGCTTCACACGCTTCGCTTAAGTTTGGAGTTAATTCTTCCGTCCTTCACCGGTTGGAGACAGCCAGCATCGCATGCTGCAAGAGCATCTCCAACTGGAATTTACTACGTTCGAAATCGACATTATATAAAAGGTACGTAAGAATACTATGAGATTTTAGGTCTGAGCTTTCAAGCAGACACTTGTGTCCCAGCTGGGTTGAAACGACGTTAAACTTTTGAGGTGTTCAGATTCCATATTGAGGTATGATTCTTCAGACTAAAAATGCCAAATGCTCGGGTAGTCTTTTTTTTCTTCTTTTGCTTATATTTTGGTTTTGATTTCAAACCTTGGTTGTTTGTGTACTCATTCGCTGAGCGCGCAGCGTGTGTTGTAATTGGTTGGTCCTCTGTATGTTCTTTAGTAAAGTAGACCAGCAGGGCATTTTTAAGCGACGTTTTGTGTTTTCGTCGCGAACGTAATAGACGCTTTTAGCATACACAAATTTAGTACCAGCAGTAGTGGTCTTCCAGCGCCTGACCACGAGATATCGTACCATTCAGTGGTGATAATGGTTCAAGATAAAGCCTAGGGGCGTTTCATGTAACCACGGTGATGTACTAATGGGTCTACATCACGGCCTGTTACAAGACTTCACCATGTATGTTATATTATTGATGCCACGACAGCCCGTGCGTGCGATATCTACACGATGGTTCATCGAATACCAAACTTTGTGGTCTTAAAACGGGACCTTTTCCAATTAAAATCAAATGCTTGTACCAAAATGTAAAACTGTAGCCGGTACCGCTAAAGTGGCAGTTCATGCTTCCCTGATTTTGTGACACTCTGTAATTAAATGATAAAAGTCGATGATTGCAATGATAGTCGCAGTCTCGCAAGGATACTCGGATGACCACACGACACAGTTCCGCGATATCAGATTAAACGAAGTGACTCAGAAAGCTTTGAACGACCCTCGTTTGTTAATCTGGCTTTAACGCTGGACATCCAAGGCTGCAAGAGGCTTACCTCGCTCACTGCTTTCGTGCACCGCTTTGACTTTCATTGAAACATTGATTGCTCTCGTGTGCCTCCGTGTGTACACGCGTCCAAACAAATAAAAGCGACAATCGAAGCTATGGTGGGAACTGCTAAAAAGAACCTGAAAAGATACCTGATGAGAGCCTCAGAGTTCCAGCCGACGTTTCGCTAAGAGGCTTAGCTTCTTGAGTGCCCTGAAGAGGCCATACCTCTTAGCTTCTTAATAGCACAGAAGACGTGAATTTTCTTAGCTCCTTCGAGCTCCTAAAATGGCTGACCTCTTGAGGACCTTAAAAGGTAAACTTTTTTTGGTTTTTCAGGGCCCTGAAAAGGCCATGTCTTTTAGCTTTTTCGTGGCCTTAAAGAGGCTGTCTCTTAGCCTCTAAGATCTGGCGAAGCCAATCGCTTCTTTAGTGCCCTGAAGAGGTCATGTTCTTTAGCCTCTTAGGGCCCTGAAGAGGACATGTCTCTTAGCTTTTTAATGGCCCATAAGTGGTTAATTTTCTTAGCTCTGTCCAGCCTCTAAAAAGGCTGTCCTCTTGAGGACCTGAATAGGCCAAATTGCTTTGCTTTTTCAGAGTCCTGAGGAGACCATGTCTTTTAGCTGGTTCGTCACCTTTAACAGGACGTCTCCTAGCCTTTTTAAGACCTGGAGGCCAAATGTCTTTGCTTCTCCAGTGCCCTGAAGACGCCACGTCTTTTAGTTTCTTAGGGCCCTGAAAAGGCCATGTTTCTTATCTTCATAACGACCCAGAAGAGCTTGTCTCCGAGCTTCTTCAGGGCCGCAAAGAGGCTGTCGCAGCCTCCTCAAGACCTGAAGAGACCAAATCTCTTAGTGTCTTCCGGCTCTGAAGAGACTTCCTTAGCTTCTTCAGCGCCTAGAAAGGATGACTCTTAGTCTTAGCCTCTTTAGGAACTGAAAAGGGTAAATCTTTTCGTTGCTTCAGCGCCTTGAAGAGACTATCTTCACTTCTGCAGAACATAAAGAGACAGTCTTTTAACTTTTTAAAGGCATGGGGAGGCTGTCTCTTAGCTATATTTAGGACCTAAAAAGGTCAAATCTTTTAGTTTCTTCAGTGCTCTGGCAAGACCGTGTTCGCTTTTTCACGATCTAGAGAGACAAAGTGTCTTAGCATCTTTAGCGTCTGGAGAGGATGCCTTACCTGATAAGGCTAATCCTCTTAGTTTTTTCAGCGCTCCGAAGGTACTCTTCGCTTCTTCAAGACCTATGAGAGAAAAAGTATCTTACTTTATTCAGGGCATAGGGAGGCTGCCTCTTAGCCTCTTTAGGGCCTGAAGAAGCTAAATCGTTTACTTCAGGGGCAACCAAGCTGCGGCTCTTCACGTGTTAAAGTGCGGCTCGCAGCTCCCTCCCCTACCTCCCCCCCCCCCCCCCCCCCCCCCTTTCCGCTCACACGAGCACTTCCCCAAAGAAATTATTCGAAATTTAAATCGAAAGACAGGTTGCGGTTTGGTAATCTTGTGCTACTGCTACATTACGTACATTTGGACTGCTTTTGACTCGGATAGATAGTAGCGCTAGTATTGTTTATTCCTCTAAACAAAAGTTTGCCCCCCCCCCCCCCCCCTCCCACCCACCGCGGCTCTTGGAAGTTTCGTGGTTCTGTTTGCGGCTCTTAGACCGGGTCAGCCTGGCCACCCCTGGTTTAGTTTCTTCAGTACTCTGAAGAGACTGCCCTCGCTTCTTCATGGCCTAAAGAAAAGCAAAGCAAGGCTTGGCGAAGCAGCCTCCTAGCCTTTTAAGGAGCTGAAGAGGCTAAATCTCATAGTTCATTCACGGCTTTCAGGATACATTCTAAACTTTTCGGGGCCTTGAATAGGCTGCCTCTTCTCTTCTTTGCGGCCCTGAAGGAGCTATCTCTTAGCGAAGCGTCGACTTCCATACCATGAGTTGGCATACCCCACGAGTCGTTGTATGCACACGCTACGCATGTTCCTTGAGAATACGACCGTCCCAGGAAAAGTGTCTTCCTCAAAAAGTTATCTACTCGATATGTTTGACTTGGAAAGGAAGAGTATATCTATACTTCGTTTGACCTTAGGTCCGAGCGTGGTCAATGTTATGAGCCGAAGGGCCAATCAAACAGCGCAAAAAGCGCAACGTCATGGCGTGCTTCCTGCGCTTGATAGGACTAGCCGGCGGAGGAACACGCACAGGGACGGCAAATACCGATTTGTCCTATCATCTGCAGAGTGCACGCCAGGACGTTGTGGCTCTTTCGCTGTTTGATTGGCCCTTCGGCCCATAACATCGGCTGCGCTCGGACAAAAGCTGAAACAAAGTATAGTTCGACAAATTCAACTCGGGTGAACTCTCCAGAAAGGTCGTTAACTGGCCGACCATCGCTCTCCAAACACTAAATGAAGAATGGTTGTATCTGAATACAGGAACACAGCCGTCTGTACAAAAAAAGGGCCGAGATGAACGCTTCCAAAGAAGGTTTAAAGTACGAGCAAACCCGTCTCTCATGCATCCGTTTTTGTTTTGTTTTTTTTTTTTTTTTGCTCGTATTTATGATTCTTTTTTTTCCTCGATCGTGGATGTCTTCTTCTAACACGCCCATTATCTAACGTAAGCGGACGTTCGAACGCACACACGCCTGATGCACCAATCCACGGTCGTTGGTAAAAGGAGGCGGGTTAAAAGAAGCATCTGATTTCGCAGCTTCTTTTCAAAAGGGTTTCTTGAACGGACTTGAAGAGGCGTCTCGTCGAGGCGGTCGTGGTGCGACGGATGTGGCGCCAGCCGCATGAAATATCTCGCTTTCTTTTTTGTTGATTGCAAGCTCCGGTTCTCTTTATTCGTCTCTATATACTGGTAGGGCAAGGCAACAACAACAAAAAATATATATATATATATATATAAACATAAGAAGAGGGATGCGAGGACGGTCGAATTGGTCAAAGCCGTCGTCAGGGAAACATGTTTACGACGAGTCGGCTTAGCAAAGCCGGAAACTCGGCGGAGTGCATCATCGATGTCAAGGATCATCGGAAAACGTTTTAGCTTTCTTATTATTTTTCTCGCATTCTTTCGCTCCTCTTCCTTTTCTTCTCTCCCTTCCATCTTTCTCCTCCCTTTCCTCTCTGTCTTTCTTGGCCTCCCATCGTGATATCTTTAGGCTCTTAGCAGCCTTGTCTGTCCATATAGATACACCAAGCGTTTTATGTGAACCCCGTCCTTCTCGAATACGCTATATAATTTCATATGGATACTAGATCGCTCGTGTGGGTATTTTGATGTGTTATTTCCGTAAAATTGCCCCCCCCCTTTTTTTTCGCCTTTTTCTTTTTTCTTTCGTATTTCTTGTAGCAGCATCTCTTGACGTCTACCCAAGAATCCCAGAATGCAACTATAGTAACGATGGGGTTCTCCTGACATTCCTCTCCGACTTGTCTTACATCTTTCTATTCCGGTTTTTCCGTTGTTTATATTTTTTTTTTTCGAGCAAATGTATATTTTGTGGTTCCTGTGTTGTCTCTGCACGTCGTTCTGTATAATCTTCCTCTTCACCTCTACCGTTGCGTCTCCAGTTCGTTTGGCGTTTTGGCTAGGATATTTGTTGTTCTCCAGTGTTGTTGTTTATTCTTCGGTGTTGGCGAACACTCGCGGCGACAGTCGTTTGCGCGCGCTGCTTTATTTCCGGCTCTTATATGTTGGTGTGTGTGTCCCCGCGAACCAAGCGAGCCAATCGGAGTTACCATTATCACAGTCTTTATCGTCCCATTGTTGAGGCATCCCAGCAATGCCATGAACCCCGCTTCCCGCTTTTTAAGTTTGCCTTTTAGGTATTTGGTTGTTTTTTCGAGCACGTCTTCGTACATTAGAGGCGCCTGTTTCTTCTTGTTTCCTTGCTGTATTTATGCTGTCGCTTCAGTTCCAAACTCAAAGTTATTTTCGTTAGTTTTTTCTCGGGCTCTTTATAGCCCCCAGTGCATCTCTGCACTGCATGCCTTCAGCTACGATTGAGACTCATTACAGTTAGAAGTACCGTCATTACAGCTACCATTGCATTTGGTTTTACTGTGTGTGCTTTTTCGTCCGTGAGCGTTTTTATGAGCGGCCTTCCTTTATGTCTTCGTTATTGTCGTGATGGTAGTGTCGGACAGTTGATGCTTGTTATTGCACTTTTATTGTGTTTTCTTTTCTTTACACCCGGTGCGTTTCGGCGGCAGTTTTTGACTTGGTGTGGAGTAGTGTCAAGAAGTTCGCCATAGCCTCTGTCGCTGGGTCAATTATGGGTAGTTTGCCAAAATTTATACAAGCAATGTTGGTTTTGTGCCAACATTTTGTGAAAAGGAGATAGGTATATTGTAAATTATATGGGCTGACTATAAAGGGAGAGGGAGGGGGGCGTGAAACTCTCCCACTTTTTTGATGACGGACTATTTAGGACGATTACATTGTTTTCTATTGATATTTAAGCCAGCCTGTAGCTGGGTATTCCTATACATGACAGGCCCTCTTCAGAAATACGCGCCGTCTAAGCTATATAATGCACCAGTTATCAGTGGCCCTCATACTTTGGAAATGTATTCTAAACTTGCACTAGACACGGGTAGAGCTTTAGCATTTTGGGGTTGACCTCGAGACTAAACACAAGAAACAGGAAAGCCACGCCAGCGTCCGGCGCGGTCTCTTCACCAGTCACATGATTCGCGCTGGAAGCAATGCCAGAAATATGGCGACCATCATTTGCGGGACTGGGATTTATCGCAAAAAAATCCACTCTAAAATAAATTAAAAAACCTCCATTCGGTACATCCAATGAAAATTTATTATAGCAGGGGAATTGCGGTTTAAAGTCTACCTTCCTTCCTTAATGGTACCTGGTTCGCGAGTGCCACATTAACCAGATTCCAGACCTGCAACCTGAATCCGGCCTCGCTCAAGAGCGCGGCCGGAATCAGGTCTAGGTCTGCGCCGAGGGTTTGCAGTACGCGTGCGGGACGCTCCGAAAACAAAGGAACGGGCACGTACCCCGAGGAGCATCCTGTCTGGGCCATCGCGTCTGACTCTCTTGCGCTAGGCAACGCAATTCCATCCTTCAAACCCAATCTCGACTTCGTGACATGCCGCCTGGGAAACACAGGCAGGGACGTAGTCGGTCAGGTTGCATCATGCCTGTTGGTCGGTGTCGATTTTGCTTGTCCTTATCACTTGTATACTTCCTTTGTATTCCTCTTTTCCTCCTTTGGCACATGTGCGGTTCGACGTGAGGTTCGTCTGTTCCCGCTGTGGGAAAATAGGATCAGCTAGATGTGGTCATACGCCTAACTTTTTCTTTAAACTCCCGGTGGGAACATCTACTCTTTCAGATCTCCGAGATCCGGCGAGATCCGAGATCCGGCCGGATTAAGTCTGAACTTTATTTTAATAGCAGGAGCTCTAGTCTGGACTCTTGGCGAAAAAGTGGACGAGCAATCAGGCGGCCATCATTGGCCAGCGCCGTGCTTGACCTTGGCGCCGGCCAATCACAGCGGTCGAATTCTTCGCCGACTTTTTCGCCAAGTGTTCAGATTAGAGCCCCAGGAGCATTCAAATGGCATTGCAGCTCACGTTCGAAGCAGACATCAGGCGTGTCTGTGTTTGTTTTATGTAGTTTGAGAGACACATATATATATGGTTATTGCGAATAGATTGTCAGCCGGTGTAGTTCTACTGCCGCTCCTCTTGCCTTCGATGCACGTACAACCCAGGGGACAATCCCTCGACGTCGGTCAAGATGCACCTATCACCACGTATCACCGCGCTTTCTTTAGACCTTGTCCGGTCATGATCTCAATCAGCGTGTGGTCCAAGCCATGACAGACCATTTGACGCTCTGTACGATACGAAAAAACAGGAAGGTATTAAACGTAACTAGATTATTAGTTTACATAAAACGCGGCAGCAAAGAATTTCAAATGAAACGCAAATGTTTTAGAATCAGATATAGACCTTTTCCGTTTATCCTCGTCTTCAGCTACTTTACTCACACATCCGGCATGGGGGGACGGAAAAGGGCAAGACATTACACGATGGAACAAGTGAAAATAGATAGAAGAGACAAAACAAGGCGGATTTAAGTCGTGATAAAAATATGAGCACCTTCGAGTTGCCTGGCGCAGAAAATGCAATGGGCTGCCCCCCCCCCCCCCCCCCTCCCCGTCCCTATACCGGAAGTTCCACGATTCATGATGGCGCCGACTACCCGTGTGCGGTTCGACGTGAGGTTCGTCTGTTCCCGCTGTGGGAAAATAGGTAGGATCAGCTAGATGTGGTCATACGCCTAACTTTTTCTTTAAACTCCCGGTGGGAACATCTACTCTTTCAAATCTCCTAGAAGAACTTGAAAAGGAATCTCTTAGGACCCTCGAAAACGAGACGTTGAATGCCACTCTGAAGTTTCCACGTGGCACACTCCGCGACACCGTTAGCGCGAAAACGACTGCAGTGTTTTTCGCGCATTACTTTAGAAGGCTAAAGGCTGGCGCCAAACGTTACCCCTTAGGTTAGTACCCCCACTCGGCGCTTTCGCCACCAAAGTAGTTTTTTTCCGACATGCAGTTCTTCGGTGCTCAGAGAAAAACAGAAAAAAACCGGCGATGGCTTGTTCGCGCTAACAGTGTCGCGCAGTGTGTCCTCCACTCTGAAATTTCACCAAAGTCTTGCTTTGAGGTTTCCACGAGGATTCTTTCCCGGCTACAGCCAAGTACGTAGCCACTCCACGCTTCGCCCGTCCGCTGGCGCCACCGGACAACAAAACGGCGGGCTTCCCAAGTTGTCGTCACCGCGCGCAGCGCCCAGCTGGTACGCGATAGCACTTATACTCGGCGCTTCCGTCCGGCGTAAGTATAGGTGTTGGCGGCCGACCGCCGATTCCCCTGGCCCGCAGCGCTTGGCAGGGGCTCTGTCCCTTGCGGCGGTTTGGTAGGGCACCTCGCGGGTCGCCGGCGGCACCGGCGCGACCCCTTGCAACATCCAGGTCAGCGTCAGTTGGTCAGGCGGAGTCGGGGCTCCCGAAAGGCAGCGCCGTAGGAATGTTGTCCGCCTCCCCCCTTGATTTTTTTTTTCTTCGTCTTGTGTGCGTGGCTGACGGCATCAGTCCCTTCGGCCGAACTGACGCAAACGGACGCCGGAAGAGACGCGTGCGGAAGATGCCGACGCCGGAACGGCATTGAATAGCATGCTAGAGTTATGGTCTGTCGCGTTAGGAAACTATACTACACGGACAGTAACTGAGGGAGAGGAGCAGTTGAGAGAGCGCGCGGACGTCAGAACGCCGAGTTCTGGTTAGAATGATTCGTGGGTCTACCTAAAATCCCTTTATAAAGGCTTTTTTTTTTTTACAAGTATTGCGAATTATTGTTGTGGAAAGGCGCAAGACACGTGCCACGAGCGGGTGCTCCGCCGCCATTGCTTCCAAGAGCCGCTCATATCGGTGCTGATCCGCCATTTTATTCCAAAGGCCGCTCGCGAAACACGAACCCTCCTGCACTGGCGCATTTGACGCTATGCTTGTAAGAGAAATGCAAACCCATCGAGGGGCTTTCGTAGACCTAAAGCTATAGCTGCCTTTGTCTACCCCGCACGCGTGGAACGCGGAACGCAGGCGTCCGGCGTCGGGAGGATCTGGTAGCACAGATCATTTCTCGGGGAACCTGGACGTCAGCGCGCAGCTTTTGCAGCGGCGAGGACCCGAAACACACTTGTTCGTTCGGGAGAAGTGTGCTTCGGCGTTTCGCCGCAGCGGGGCGCCAGTCACGTGGCTCTCCTCTCATCCATTGTGTGCCGCTCCATCTTTTCCATTTCGGCGGTCGCTTTTCGTGGCGATCTGTCAGGCTTTGTTAGTAAATAGGAGGCTACGCGCCAACACACTTCGTGGCAATGCGCACTTGTTCGAATTTTACTTTGAAGCAGGATTGGGGGCACTCAATATTACCGTCGAGTTTAGTTCCCCAAATATCAATTTCCGCCACACTAGAAGTTAAAAAAAAAGTTATTTGATTCGAAAAAAAGCACAAAAAAACTCCCGATTGTTTGTTTGCGTTAACAATGTCGCGCAGTGTACGTCACATGCACGAATGAAGAGAACCTGTTTCACCCCAGCAAAGGCCTTTCTGACGTCGTGTTCCATTTGCGGTTTACTTCAAAGTCGCCTCTGGGTTCGACTAAAGGGAATCCCGGGAAAGTATAGCGCCAAGCTCCCCGTATGTATGGTCCCCATTTTTCTTCATGGAATTATCAGTTTCTTCTTGATCTCTTCATTTTTGGTGAGCTCACCCGAATTCCCGAAGACAGGAAAGACACTTCTTGTGTATCGAGATTTTTTTCTGTCCAGCGATCGGCTAAACAAGCGCGCGCCTTCGCTTCGCCACCATATGCACCACCGGTGCTTGGCAACATTCAAAAATAATTTTCCTGTCTTGAAATACGCGAGGACAACAATAAAATTTGATTGCACGCATACTGAAAAAGGCGCTTGTATTGGCGAGGGATGCTTTCAGTACGATGATGATCCGTAACGATTTTGGTGTGACTAAAGCCCCTTCATGTTTTAAAAGTAGCGCAAGGTGTATCGATGCACGACGCACGTGCAACGTGCAGCCCTTGGGAAGATCATGGCGGCACAGCGCAGCACTGAGCTAGACTTCAGACGCCATGCTCTTCCCAGAAGTGGCGCGCGGCAGGTGTCTCGAGCATTTCCACAACAATGAATGGCGCCACTCTTCCCAGGATAGAAGGGCTTTAGGTGTGACTGGTTCAGAACGACCCCGTCGAAGCTTCGAAGATTTGCATGGACCGAATTGAATTGAATTGAATTGCCGTGGCGACTGAAACCGAACAGCCAGTTACCTTGCCGAGGTGTAATCGTCTGTGTGTTAGTATATGTTTGTGTCCGACTAGCAGGCAGGGAAGGATTTTGCCAGGATCCAGACTTCAGGTTTGACTGATTTGCAGTACCAACGCCATCGATCAGTAGAACGTCGTTCTTGCATTTTGTTTTACATTTTTGTCTTTTATTGCGTAACTTATGGTTCCGCGCGGCATGTTCCTAATGCATTTATTCTAGATGAAACGTAGAAAATTACTGGGCGTCTACTGTCCCACACGAGGCTCGGATAACCTAGTTCTGCGGTCAACCTGCTTATCGGTGATAGGCTCATCGAGGGCTTCATAAGAAAGTTTACACACGAGCGTTTGATCTCTTAGATTGTTCTCGTGCGTATGCTGCCGTCTTCCCTATTTAACGAAGTAGTTCAGATAGTTCGTGCCGCTGGACTGTTTTATCACTCGCTTGGTTGTAATTTTCTCGTGAACAGTAGAATAGTTAGACAGTGATATAGTAAATAGTGAACGCGCTTACAGCCATCGAGTTGTTAGTTTGACATCTGACCACTTAATCAGTGCGTATAGCCAATATTCGAGTTGTAGCCATAACTATATAGTTAGTTCTGAGCGATATATAGCGATAAACGTGTACATTGGATGATGTAGTCGGCACTCGCGCGACGCAGAGGGAGGTTACAGGATGAGTCAGTGACGTAGGGTGCCCAGAAGACTAGCGTAATGAAAACCTTACATTGCGTCATCCATGAGCATGCACGAACTCGAGCCTCTGTCTCGATTCGTATTGATAGGCTCGCGATGCGGCTCGCGGAGCGTCTGCTTCGCAACGACACTTGATCGATTTCCTGTGTTGGGACGCCGTCGGCTTCACAAGGCGTCCTCTGAGGTGCGCACTGGACTGCGTAGCTGTCATGTTTATGTTCTGCCATAGGAGGCTATGGTTCTGCGCTCTGCCCCTTGTGGGAGCGAGAGTCTGCCACCACGCCCAGAGGCCGCTGCCGACCGCCCAAAGTGGACGGCTCAAAAGTGGGTGCTTTGCATTACGTAAAGCCACAGCGAAAACTTCATTTTGAGGTCTAAACAGACGTTCTGCCTCAGATCGCAGAGATTGGCTCTTTGAGTGTTTTGCGGGTAAGTAGACGCGCAAGGCCTTTCTTATAGTGCAGTAGAAGCGCTTTTCTTGGATGCACTTCTATCTTTGTCCCTGATTTCTTTCTCTCGCGTTGTTTGCTTTTTTGTTAGTATGAACCGCAACCCCACATCAGCGCCCTAATTATAGATGTCTGTACGGGTAGAAAGTGAGGAAGAGGAGGAGATGGCGAGGGCGTGAAGACGCTGCAGACCAGCGATCTCTGGTTGGAATGATTCGTGGGTAGACGCAAAGCTATCTATCTGCCTTTGTCTCTATACTCACTCTTCAAACGCGTTCGAACACCAGACGCCGGTGTCCAGTGTTCGCGTCCGAACACGTTCGTACAGTGTGTACAGACAAAGGCCGAGACTGAGGAGGGATGAGAAGGCGTGCGCTCTGGCGTCCCCCACGCCTTCTCAGCTCCTCCTCTCCTTCGGTTTCTACACGCACAGTCTGTGACAGGCCAGCAATTTAGTAGGAGCTCCATCTACAAGCCCTGTCAATCCCCGGTTTTGGTTGTACGTACAACGAAGTGTTATCGAAGGCAGAAAGCTCTCGCTAAAAGCGGAGCATCTACCGAATTCTTAACCTCAAATGTGGCGACATTATGCGAGGAATGCGTTCATTGGTCATCGGGTTACACCCCCCGGCGTTGCTATCGGATGGCCATTGAGCTTGTGGGTGACTTCGATGATGAGCGTAAACGATGGCCCCGTGGGGGTATGCAATTTCTCACGAGCGCAACGATCGTTGACGTCTTTGTCTATACACCGAGGTCTATTGGTTGGCGGCTGTCCAGCGGTGTGGCGGCCGCTTTGTCGGCCTCGTTGGTCGGTTAACTCGGGTTAACGTTGATGGTAATAAATCATGACTCGTCAACTTGTTTACCGCGTGGCTGGAGGCCACTCATCGTTAGAAACAAGTTAGACTATACAATCTGCTTTCGGGGAATCGTTTTTGCACGTTATCGCGTGATAACTGTTGAGGCCCCCTTGCGCGCGGCGCAAAGGTGGGTGTCAAAATGGAGCCCTTTTACAGCGAAGCTGTCGGTCGCTAGGGGTCCGTGGATTTTTCATGTGCGTCAACAGAAACTCAGGTCCCGAATTTCGCGCGACGCGCAACCGGGTGTCGCGCGACAACGCGACACCCGGTCGTGCGTTTCTAGTCGTCCACGCGTATGTATATAAAAAACCAGAAAGACAAGTTGCCGTTCTCCATTTTCACTTTGACTTCTCTCGTCGTAATGGGGAGGCCAGTCCGGACTCCCAAAGAGCAACGCGCCTACGAAGAGCAACGGCGGGAACGGCAACGTGAATGTCAGCGGAGGCGGCGCGGGCGGCAAACACCACCGATGAAGATCGTGCACAAAACGCCAAGCGCATGCGGCAAACCAAACAAGACGATGCTCGTCCCGGGGCGGATAAACGCATCACAAAGACGCAGGCCTACCGTGCTGCTAAATTGGACAATTTTAATGGAGCATACGCTAAATTCAAAAGGGACTTTCTGGACGGACAGTTTGGGTGTAGTTGTAGGGTGTGTGATCCGCTGCGGTCAAATAATGACCATCGATCGAGACAATATTAAATATGTGTGCGTACTTTTCGTCACGATGACCGCCGATCAAGACAATAAATGTGTTCGTGTCCTTTGTTCAAAACTCTGCGTCACGTCTGTGTCGTGTGCTAAAAAGCTTCGCTGGTCATCTACCTTCACAGAGTGGAATGGCTCATGATTTGTTTATTATTACGTTTACAGGGCGTTTGTAAAAAACCTATAATAAAACGGCAACAAAAGTAAGTCCAAGAAGGCCGACCAACATTATTATCTGACTTGCCCCCTTCGGGCATGCCGCTATATTGACCAGATAAAACTGCAACAAACTTGTTTTCTATATTTAAAAAAAGTACGTTTTTGTGTGTGTTTGTGTGTGGTTTGCAGTTGTTTGGGTTTGTCGCTAAACTGTACGCTTTCTTCATGGTTTTGGTTAGCCTTCGGGCTACTAGTGGTTTGCGTTGTAATAGAAGCCTAATATATGGGAAAACGGCAAAGAGAAATTGACATTGCAGATATCTAACTCCTATGTTCTCACAAACGTCTATGAAACAGCTTTCTTTCTATTACTATAAAATCCCCGACCAAAATATCTATGGATAAATTACCCGAACATCGAGAAGAATGCTGGGAATAGGTCTACGCGCCGCACGTCCTGCAGCGTCAGCAGCAGTCTGTTCTAAAGCAGAAGCCTAAAAAGAAGCCTTTTCATACTCCGACTTGGCAACAGCCTCGGACAAGCGTCGTCGTCTCTCTGACAAGTGTATGCGCACGCTGTTGTTTCTGACGAGTAACCAACCACTCATGCTGGGCTGAGAACACGAATAATTCAGTAAAACGATCGTGGCAGCGCGTGCGCGAGCCCACTGCCGGCGGCATGATATACGGCGATGCTAGGAGCGTTTACTTTATGGAAGGGGCCCCGGCGATACAATCAAGGGTACATGGCTTTGCGTCACTACCCTTTAAGAGAGGCGCCTCTGACGGACCGTACACGAGCCCTTCGCGCGTGCTGCATGGGGAAAAAATGCGTACGTGCTTTCCATGGCTGATGGTTTTCCTTCCTGGGCGAGATGTCTCCGATAGGGCTTTCCCCTCCTCTCCCTCTTTCTCCCCGGGCTTCGCTTATACTCTTTCGATTCTGTCTCCTTGTCTCGAGAAAGATCGTCGGGGCTGCGTCTTCTCTCTGGGCGTTGTTTTCCAGACTCCTGATGCTCGCATCTTTATATTGTTATTGTTTTACACGTCCTAGGAGCTGCCTTCATTCGATCACGACCTCATCGTAATTGGTGTTGTGTTTCTAAGTTATATTATCTTGAGTGCGGTGGTGACAGCAGGCGTGCTAACGGCCGTCCTTAGCTCGTCTCTATGCTTTGCCGATGTCGCGCGGTGTTTGTGTGTTGGGGGGGGGGGGGGGGGGGCGCTATACAAAAAGGGAATGGAAGCTATCATTTCACTCATGGTTACTTAGAGGTTCTCTCCCAAGTTGTCTCTTGTGGCAGTGATATTCTTGACTCCACAACGCGAAATATATGGGAACACGTTAATTAAATCGCTGACCCGGCCGTGCACTCCCTCCTACTCGACCAGATCTTGTCGTCTGAGTTTTTCCGGTTGCCCGACTGAAACTCACTCGCGCTCATGATATCGCGCTTTGATCATCAGTCTCTCTACACTCCCTGTCACACTACTCACAGTCGGGAACTCACTAGCTTTCACAGACTCTCCCTCTGAGTGCGAGTCTCATTTAAACTCTCGCCTAACACTGAACTCAAACTCGTTTGCACTGGAAGTAGCACGCGCGACCGCTCACACTCGTTATCTCATGTTTGCTTTCTTACTGACCATCAACTCCAGCTCTCATTACCCAATCCCGCTAAACAAGCATTCTTCTGACACTGCTCGCACTCAGGCAGGCAGAGCAGCGAAGTTTGCTTTGGTCACCGAAAAGCTGGCTGTGTTATGATGGAGAGCAGTATTAGTTGATGGTCTGCTTAATTTTGAGCATAGCGAACACTGTGAAGCTAATCACCAGCTGGTCGGCGAGCTTGTCCTCAGCTGTGAGGACAAGCTCGCCAACCAGTGAGAATTACTGCCTCTGCGTTGCGATAAACGCAGAACTGTTTGCAGAGCACCTTACTCTCAAGTCAATGATCGTACGCTCGCGCACCAATCAAATGCTACGCAATCTACTCCTGAAATGCCACCGAAATAGACTCCGACTACCGTGCCTGTGCCCGTGGCTTTCTAGCGCAAGCTTGCCGGATCAGATAGTTCACGGTAAAACATCAACTCGACTTTCAAGCGAGAGTGTAAATAGGTTTCTCGAGCACCATGACGCCTTTGTGGTGCTTCGTTGAAAGCACGATAAAAGCAACAAAAATAAAAAGAAAAAGATCTAGCAAAGCAATTGGTACCTCTAGGCGTTGACAAAGACTCACTCCGTCTCATCTAACCGTGGACTGCAGCGAAAGCTACATGCACAAGCGTGTAGCCTCTGGGAGTTGTTCCCACCTTACAGGTGTCTGTGACGCTAACACGGCCCTAAAGCAAGGTGTCCTCGCCCATAGGCTTGGCTGAGGTCCACGTTAAAGTTAGACCGTCTTTAGAAGGGATCCCACTTGCATCGTGCCGCTGCATCTATTTGGGACTCATGGACAAGACCTGACCTTGAGGTCACCCCTGGGGTTGATCTTCCAGGGGATGCCATTACCAGGAGGCTTCAAACGATGCCTCGGTTTTCAGACGTCTCAATGGCTATCCGTTCATGGACTCTACCATCACACAAAAGAAGACGCGTTTCACGGCAGGTAACATTGTTCGGCGCCTATCTCGGTACGGTGCCGCACCGGCTGATGTGCGTACCTTCGCGAGGCCACTGCTATTTCAGGTTGCCCGTGCGGCGTCATCTCAAAGCGGGATTGTACGCACGCGTTGATGCTAGTATGTCGGTAGAAGATACGTCAGCGCTCCAGTCTCTAAAATTCGGTCGGCGCTTTTGGCGAGGCTGACCCATTACCAGATCTGAGTTTAGATTCCACGACACTCCTTGTCTTGCTTTTTTTTTTTTTTTTTATTGCGGCTTGTGTTGTTCGATGTTAACCCAGTTAAGGTGTGCATTGTCTGAGCTCCCTCGTTGTAGGTCACGACCGGTTGGCGCTTCTAAAGCCGATAGTCGGGCTATTTCTTGACGTCATTTGATCCGGCATGTCCGCTGTCTTGCGGCTGATCTCTGTCCGGCTTCTCCTTAAACCGTCCCTGGAGGACTTGTTGTGGTATTGGTCGTAACCGTTTTTAATTATACATTTGTCTTGCAAACAAATCGGATGATTCACTCTAAGAAACGCCTCCAGTTAATCGGATGATTGTGAAAGGAAAGCGGACATGATCATTATAATTGTTTGTTCTTGACATCTACACTGTCCATGTGCACGGTTAAAAAGCAGTTCCGTCATCAGTTCTAACATCTTTAACAAATGTAAGCTGTGTGTTTCACCAGCACTGGTGAAAGCAGGTGTTGATTTCGTTAAAATGTCGTTCTTAGGCTGAAAAAAAAAAAAAAAGCTCAGAATCCAATTGGGTTTGCCATCAAAAAGATAAAACAACTAGTCTATTAGGCCGGTTGTAAAGCGACAATGAGGATAAACGTGGCGGTAACGATTACGAAAGTGAACCTGTTAACAGGAAACCCTTGTTCACGGTCGGATCCTTTCAGGGAGAGAACTAACTGTGACATTTATAAGTTATGTGATTGTGCCTAAGCCTTTCGAAGCACCTAATGACCTCTCACCTGAGTGTTATCTCTATACGTAGAAATATAGAACCTGTAACATAACTGAAAAACTTCGCCCATCTCCTGCAGTCTTTGACTTTTAATTCGACTGGGTGCCATGTCCGACTAGGTCAGCAAACGATAAACATCCTTGAGCTTCACCACCTGAACACAAAGTACATGCTTATATGCAAAGTGCTACCGTGCAAGATGGCTTGGATCACCAAGAGAGTCAAGTTCCTTTTGTCGGCGTACAAAATTCGATGCTTGTCCCGCTTGTTGGACAAGGCCGTCATGGAAGGTGTCCGAGTTGCAGAGGTGTCTGCTGGGCATGCGCTCTAGGCGACTTGCACCTGACGTCGTCGTATAATACGATGGCGTCTCGTCCTTGCCGACGAAAAGCCAATTCAACGGGCGAAATGTATGCTGTACAAGGTGCGCGCTCAGCAGCAGGATACGCTACAATAGCCCCTGATGTGACGTTGATGCAGGTCATGGACTAGCGTATCCTGCTTCACGACGTGTCTTATAGTCTCTATTCGCAATGAAACAAACGCAGGACTTGTTCGAGAAGTGTCAACCTTGGTTTGCTCTGTACACCACAAGAAAAACAAGATGAAAACAGCGTTTACGCCTAAAGCGATTTTCGGCAATTGTCTGTCGAGTGTCGTGGCGAATAAGGCTGGCATAAACAGCACACACCAGTCAGCAGCGCACGGGACAGAAGTCCTGGTGGTCGGCGCTCGTGCGTCTGCTTCCCAGCGGCGCAGCCCGAGCGCCGGTTGTCGCGGCGCCGTCAGCCGGGTGAAATAGGCCATCTGCAAATCCGGTTCACACTCCAACGAGGTAAAGGGCGGGGTGGCGCGGCTATTACGGCCCGTGTTTTGTATCGATGCCCTTGTCTATCCACCGGCGCCCGCGCGCCGATTCCGTTCCCCGCAGCCAAAGGGTCTCCGTTGAACGCCTGCACTGCCTGGTTGAGGCTCGCCGGTTTTGTACCACAACGGCGATTGCGTCGCCTTTCCAGTTCTCCAGTGCCATAAGCCAGAAGTCCACGCGTTTTTACGCGTAGGGGGAACCGATTTCAATCCATCGTGACTTCTTTAAAGTGTGAAAGAAATGTGTACTTGCCCTCGAGTGGAAAAAAAATGTGTTACTTTAGTAATGAACAAAACACAGATGCTGAAGACAGACAAGACAGAAGCAACAAAGTCTTGAGAAGTTATGTTTGAGACCCTGCTGACTTGAGCTTTGGACCCTGTTCTGCGTGTGCGCACCTTGGTGAGCCTACGTCTCGTGAGCTTTTGTCCTGTGGGCTTATTTCCGTTGCTCGTTTATCCTGAGAGATTATTTCCGGTGAGCTTATGTATGCTGAGCGCAAATCTCATTAGTCGGCGGTGCGGAGCTGGTCAATCGCAGTAGGCGTCGATGCCCTGGTCCCTTAGTCCCACTTGGTCCCGCCGTGCTGATTAGAGCCCCTGGAGAGCTTATTTTTGTCTTTCAGTCTATGTCTGGTGAGCGTATGTTGGTCAGCTCATGCCCGATTAACTTATGTCTGGCGAGCTTCTGAGCTTATGTCACGAGTGACTTCAGCGTGACTTGTTTGTGCGTTTTTTTTTTCTTTTTTGCTGTTCCTGACAAGATTCGGGGTTGGTTCTCTTTTCAAACGTGAAACATACTTTTTTTTTTTTCAGTTAACAATTTATCAATCTACGTTCTCTGACAAAGTAGTCTTGATTTTGGGGGACAACATCCTTCTACCACAAGGGCGGGAGTACTTCCTGAAAGTGTACGACAAAAGTCATTGGTCTTGCCTGTGCCCTTATCCTTTAGTGATGCTGTCCGGCCTTCTTTACACGATCTGGGAACAAAGAAGAATCGACTAATTCCACAGAGGGAACAATGCGTAAGGAAAGTCACGTGTGCACACCGTTGACTGGGGCACTCGAGCCAAATATTTTCTAATTTATTGCGTCCTAATCCTGTTTGTGAGTTGAAGCCTCGAATTCTCGATGCCCCTCCATGTTGCCTGCTCTATTATAAAATGTGGTAGTTGCGCAAGGGGGGTTGCTACATTGCCCCCCTCCCCTCCCTGATAAGTTAAGAAATTCAAAGCGTGACTAGTTACGTTCTTCCGATGCCTCACTTTCATTGGCTGAGGGGTAATAATAACAACAACAGTAACTTTACGTTACTTCTGGTACGTGATTGGCGGAAGCGAGGGGAAAAAGCTGTATTGCAGCTTGACGGAGTCTTCGCTTCCTTATAATCTTATATAACGCATACAACATTAGATTACACAGATCAACGGCGTAGAAACTCAATTCAGAGCTCATAATAAAATATAAACTGCTTTTTTGCTAATTCATTCATTCATTTCTATTTAAAGGGACCAGGAAATGATGTTTCAATTTCTTTCTCTTTAGCTTTCATCCTCAACGCAAAAGTGAAATGAGAAATCACGTGGTCGTGACATGCTTTGGCACCGGAGGCAATGACTCCAAGCTTCCACGGAGCTTTTTTAAGCACACCATGGAACTTGTCATTCTCAAGTGATGATAACCGCCGTCAGGGAACTCATTGGCCACGAAGGCCAATCCAAATATTCGTCGACGGATTGATTGTTGACGAGCACATACGTCCGAGTTAACGCAGTGCTCGTGTCTATAGATACGTGAGCTGGGTTCGGCTGACGTGCTTGGGCACACCGGATGCATCGCAGTGAGAAGGCGAAGAACTTTTTGAAGGAAAGGAGGTACGAAATAGTTCGCTATATTTTGAAATTTTCCTACCTAAATAAAAGCAGGCTTAGAACATTTTACGCTCGTGTACTACTTTTATTTTGGCGCACTAAACTATATGCGATTAGTAAAATCCAAATTTATAGCTGAAAGATGATTTCATGGTCCCTTTACCCCATTAAGTAATTCTCTCTTTGTGATTGACATGAAATCGATGTTATTGTTAAAAAGAGCCACCAGCGCAGTAGCTGGAGCGTGGGTTTAGTGATTGCATAGAATAATAGCGAGTTTTAGAATAGGGGGCCCCAAAGCTTTGGGTGCCCCGAACAGCTCGGGGCATCGCAGTGGGCATGCGCAGAAGTTCTGCGCATGCGCAGTAGGACGCCCCAAGCTCTCTGGGGCACCCAAAGCTGTGGGGCCCCCTATTCTAAAACTCGCTAATATGATTAAGACAAAGTGGGGCACAGTTCAAAGTTCTGCCGAACGAATTAAATAGGAAATAGATGTGCTCTCTCAGATCAGCAAGATTAGCTAGGATAGGTACACATTCGTTTTCTAGTTTAAAACTGACCATCAGTACTTAAACATATCATAAGCACGAAATGTTGCTACGTCGCCACTTCCTGCGTTTCCTAAACTGCCATTGACTACATGCTGATTATCACTGTCCGTGCACAAAGAGAGATATTTCCAGCGTTGTTAACGCGTTCAACTCGACGATGACGAGATCGTGTTCCAGTACCGTACCTGCGCAATAACAAGGAGCTTGTCCAAGATTGAATGCAATTATTATGATTTATTTTCTCGCGGGATATTCCGAGTACGCAATCAGAAGCTTAAGGGTATACGCGAGCCTTTTGTTTTAAAGATCCCGCGTTGGTATAAACAACTGGAGTTTCCAAGGACGCAGCGAAACACTTTTTTTCTCTCTTCTTTCCCTTCAGGGGCACGTTGCTCGCAACACTCAAGTAGAAAGCCAGAAAGGAAAGGGGCAAAATTAATGAATCTATGGGGCAGCGATCGAACTGTATGTTAAGGTAAAGACGCAAAAAAAAAATATAGATATATATTAGAAAGCAGTTGACTCTGCGGGGGAGAAAAATAAAAAGAGTACTGGCAAGGCACAATCTTCAGATCAAGCTTTATGAACCCAGTTTTATTGGGCGAACCCCGAGAAAACTATGCTCACCGAAAAAAAGAAAAACGTGGAGGACGTTGACGAATTGTTTGCCTAATGTTGGTCTGATGAAACTAATCTCATAGATATTCCAACTTTAAACACTCCCACGCTTCAACCCGACACTGGGAGAAAAAAGCTAAACAGAAGAAAAACAACGGACAAACTCAGGCTGTTTTATTTATTAGTCTATTTATTTATTTATTTATGTCTGTTTTCTTACTCTTCCCAGTCTCGGGTTAAAGTATGGATATCATTCACCAACCGGTCTGCGTTTTTACTTTTTCATCGTAGTAAACATACATCGGACGAAATGACAGTTCACTCGATTCTATATAACGTATTATTGTCTTCATGACTTGCTTGTACTTACTCCTGGCAGAGCATCGTCACGACTAAATCACTCGTGTCATGTATCTCCGACCGCCAATCACACAAATGATTTTAACCGATTTTTTTTTATTTTTTTTTTTCAGACCATCATAAACTGGATTGACCTTCCCTCCGACATAGTAGTCATAGGTGACCCTGCTTGTTTTCAAGTGCTCTTTTTTTTTAAGTTCTACTAATGGATCACTTTAACAGCCTCAAGCCTGATTCACGTGATGCAATTTTGCTTGCGATTTCGAAAATGCAACACTGCTCGTGCAGAAAAAAAAAAAAAAAAAAAGTGTGGTCGAGGTTGCGGGGCTAACCGCCGCAGCATCGAAATCGCAAGAAAAATTGCACTATGTGAATCAGGCTTTATATACGCATAATCATACCGACGTGTTTTCGGATTTGTTTTTGTTTTCTTGTTTCAATAGAGCACTAGCACTCTTAGGTGCTCCTTGTTTTGTTGTTTATATTTGCTACAACCTTTAAATCAACCCCCTTTCCACATTTATGTAATGCCCCTAAATGGACTCTATAAAGGGTACGATTAATCAATTAATTAATAAAATAAAAACAACAATGCAACGCGCACGTGAATGCATCATCCCTTCCAAAACAGGTTTCTTGAGCATCCAACTCGTAATTTCCAAGTTATCCTCTTAAGCATAAGAATAATGAAACAAAGCTTCGTACGATATGATATGTACAATACCGAAAGGAAAACTTTTGCGTCGTCACACTAATTGATGGTACGCAAGCAAGCAGCGACCGCACCGGTCGCGCAGCCTTAGTCGGAGGTTGTTGTTGGACCCGTATTGAAAAATCATCCCCCCCATCGTGGAGCCATAAGCGTCGTGACCTACACCGCCTCCTGGTTAGCATTCTGGTGCCCTCTCCTCCTCGGTTAGTCCCTCCTTTCTCCGACGAGGCAATAATAACAACAAACAGCGAAAACGTCCCACTCTCTCTCTCTCTATACTGCGGGCGGCGTTGTTTGATTAATGTTGGCCAATTAAAGGCAATCTGACTGTTTGCTGGCTTGCACGTGCCGCGATCCGAAGCGGGGTTGAGAGAGGGACGCTTGATCTTGTCTACGGTAGCCGAGGTGGTGTGTTCCTTCCTCTCCCTTTCGTGGGCACGCGAGGTCGCACCAAGATTGTTTTTGTTTTGGAGTTTGTTTGTGTGTTGTGTCGTTTATCGTCTCAAGTGCCTTATTGTTTTGTTGACATGTCTTCGAGGCATACGGACAAGCGCGAAAGCGGTCGCGAACTTAGCTGAGGGTCTATTTTCGCCTCGTTTCGTTTTAGTACGCTTTTTGCTTCCAACTTTCTTCCACCAAAAAGTGGCAACTGACGGCATATGTTCAGTGTTCACGATTCGAGTTCTTCTTTCTTTTTAAGTATTGTTGCTCAAGCGCCTTTTCAATTCACGCGCCGCTTTTTAGAATGTCTGAGCCACCGACTGCGCAGTGCACAGTGGCGGAACAACTGAAACCGCCGAACGTGCAAGTGTAAAACTATGTAAGATTACGATGGAAGTGGAATTAGCAGCATTTCTGGGCTTCCGAATTTGGCGTTTCTGTCCATCATTTTGCTAGGATTTTACAGCTTCTAATAGAGGGGCACATTTCCGAAAGGACTGTCACAAAGCATGATGAAAGTAACTCACGTAAAAACTGCAAAAACTCGTAGCTTTTTTATTGATTATACGAGCATTGTAAAGTAAAGCCTAAACAGTAATAAACAAATTTGAAGTTTCTGCGCAAAATAATCCTAGCCAATTGTCAATAGTGATGAGTTCCCTCAATATTGGCCACGCTTGTTGCCGTGAAAACGAGCAGTTTGTCTTATCATACCTTAGCGCCCGGAGAAGGCTATGTGTGTGAGATGAGGGCCTTACTTAACGTTGTACCTGAGCGCGTGAGTGCTTACAATAGAAGATGTTTACAAAGCTGGAAACTCTTACTTTTCGCCTTCCTTGAATAGGCTCATTTTTAGCAAAAAACAGCACATCAACAAATGCGCGAGTTCACGCTACTGACTCTTTGGCGTTAGGCTGCCGTAGAAAGGATTTATGCACACGCGATCGTTAACGCTGGCTAAAGTATAGCTCGTCGTCCTTCGAGAAGAGCAACTTTGAAAGTATGAAAGTGAGTTTGGGGAAACCTGACTACCAGCACGCCCTCGGAAGCAGCGCACGCTAGAAGTTGTTAACTTCTTCGAATGTGCTCTTACGACCGTCTCTTGTTTCACGCGACTTCTCGGAGCGCTCTTCCCGGAGTACGCAGCGAAATGGTGTGAGCACGGGGGGGTTGAGATGGTAGTCGGTTCACACGGTTTCCACGCACTTGAATGACACTGCGATGCGCGCTCTCTTACCACGGGGAAGTATTCCTCAGGCCCAAACCTCCTCGAACAATCGCTTCCAACTTCTAAATCGGGATGTTCCGATCCTGACGCCGTGACAATGATCTCTTAGTGTTCGTTCTATAACCGAGTCGAAACTTGGAAGGTGCATTAATGTCGGGTGGAAAGAACCACGGGTGGTGGAAGTAGACAAATCAAACTGCCTACATATATACAACGAGCATCAGATGGCGCTTCAGACAAGAAAAACAAAAAAGAACGATAGAGGAAGAAAGAAATATATACAGCTACACGCGTAGACGGAGGGAATCACACTCCTATTTCTTCTCTCAAAACCGCGCTTCTCTGCGCCCGCCTACATTAAGACCGTAGATACGGAGAGAGAACGAAAGAAAAGGCTACGAGAAAGAGAGAAGAAGAAAATAAAAAAAGTAATACGAGTGAAGCGTAAGCGGGTGGATCCTGGAGCATTGTACACTGCCGGGCTTTCAGGTTCTGGGGTGCTCTGGCTGCAGGGAGCGCTATTCTTTAAACTCGCCCGGGTTTTCGGCCCAAACTGCCCGATGACTGCGCTGGGTTCGAGGTTCAGTGAACCCAGACGGAGCTTTAAAGGTGGGGGAAGGAAGAGAAAAAGGGGGGATTGAGGGTAAGGAAGAGAGAGGGAGGCCGGGAGGAGGGTGCGAGGGAGCACCTATCGACACTTTACATGGGCGGCACAGCGTGATCCGTCTGTGAAAGTTCGGGTAATGGCTGCTCCCGCTTCAGACCGCCTCTGTATCACGAGCCGCCGTGGAGACCTCGCCTTTAAATTACTCCCATTTAGCGCCTTCTTAACCCCCCGTAAAAAAGAAATGAGAAGTAATCTATCTAGATTTCGTCTAAATCTAGCGCGATTTCAACTTTCTATACGCAAGAGACGTCGTCATAATCTGTGATAGTCATTGTAGACCATGAATTATATTGCTATGTAACACACCTGCTTTACGGGCAATTCGGAGGCCTTCACAACAAACTCCAAGAATCAGCGAACCAGTTTACGTTCTCGATTCCGCGCATGCATGCTCCTAAGCGTGCGCTTGTTCGCCTTTTTTTTTATTTTAAGGAGTTTGTTTTCGAAGTTTTTGAATTACCTCTGAAACGGTGATGTGAACTCCATTTCTACTTTGTTAACAAAACGAAAAAAAGGAAAAGTGAGTATGAGCTATACTCCGTTTTCATACTTAGAGTGCAACGCTGTCAAAGCAGCTGGCTCAGGCCACTGTCTAGATCTAATGTTTGGTTTGCACGTGCTCTGGTGGAAAGGACAGGCCAGATGAAGCCACCTGCTCGGGTCCGAAGCTTTCGCAGCATCATACACTATACTTGGTGAAAACTTGAGGAGAAACGCCGTCTCCAGCGCCAGCTTCCTACATTGAATAACACCTTGACGCATGCGCAGCCAAATCACGACGAAAAACAGCGAACGCGTGCTGGAGGGAGGCGAAGCTTTACTGCGCTCTTAACCCGGTCTCCGACTGTAGCCGATAAGAAGTATAGATGCCATTACTTCAATTTAACACCATTTCTACCCTCTTTTGTGGCGGAGGAGATAGTTGACACTTTACCCTGGCACCTGCAAGGGCGTAGCCAGAGAGGGGGGGGGGGGGGGGGTCGCTGAGGCGGCTGGGATGTCCACGGGGAGGGGGGGGGGGGGGGGGTTCCGCTGAAGTTACGCCTTCCCCATGGCTAGCCACTGCCTGCGAGCCTGTACAATGTACGTTGTAGATTTGGTGTGTTTTCAGTCCATCATCCCAGAAACCGTCCCCAAGACGTCAGCCGTTGAGGAAGCGCGCGCACCCGCTAATTCCAGCTCTTGGCATTTTCTGTGTGTTTATCGGCCCTCGCGACGCGCATGCACATCTTGTTTCCCGACAGTGGTGGTCTGTTTTTCCCTCGGCGGTCTTCCGCCTCGGTCTCCTGCTCATCGCCGGGCGGTCGGGGGCGGAAATGAGCGCGGAGGAACGCGCTCGGCGGCGCGCGACGAATGCTCGAGCGAGCACTGCTTCGGCTCGCGCCAAGCGTCCTTGCCGACGCCCCCTCCTCCTCCTCCTGAGTCTGCGTCCTTTTGTTTTCCTGCGACTCCCTTTCGACAGACGCCGCAGCGTGTAACGCCTTTCACACTTGGTGGTTTGTGTAGGTTGCTGCGAGGCCCCGCCATATACGGAGCACAGTCTCCGAGGGTCGCGTGCACAGCCGAGCCGCCACGATCGTGCAGTAATCAAATCCAGCGAACAGCTTTATTTGCTTTTACGTCAACGGACCACTGATCTTTACAAGGGGGCTGGATGGCGTATTGAGCGAAACAGGTAGGAAGCCACCGGAAGTGAGCGGGTTGTCCCGGAAGTGAGTGCTTTATAGGCCTTTCAACTCTTCCGACTCCGAGTGCTGGTTTAAACGGCGTCCTGGGAGCTGCATTTTTTGTTGTCATCTCGAGAGAGTCTGCTTTTTGCGTATGCAGTGACAGCGCATGCAGACCCGAGAACTCTCCTGGGAAGCCATTCGATGGGAACATTTTGGGATTCTATAGCTGATCAAGTGTGCACATATATCCCACGTTCAAATGCATCATTCTCGGGATTTACTATTCAAAACGAAATTATTAAAACCCGCTCAAAGACACGAGAAAGCGTGGACCAAAGCATCGACTGAATTGCCCAGCAAGGCGCCCGACTTCCGGAACAAGCATCGAAGTTCCGGTGACTTCACTTCTGCCAAGCTCGGAGAGCAGCTATGCACCATCTAGCCCCCTATAGTAGAGATCAGTGCATCGAACCCAGATGGCGCCAACTCAGCAATTTTTCAATTGGGCCCTAGCCCGATGCCGAGCATCCTTCAACTCATTCACTGAACTCGAGGTCCAGTCGAACGCAACACTGAAGACCGATCTTCGTCTGCACCTCTCGATCCCACTGTGGTGACGTCAGGATGCACACGGATTTTGATTATTCGATTTGGCGTTGGTGGCCAACAAGTTGCCAGTAACTGAGCCGGCCAGACAGTGGTTTAGCTAACCTCACGAACCTTAATTTCACTGTGATTTTCGAAAGACCCGCGAATGAAGAATAGCGAGTTAAATCGGGAACCAAAATGGTAATCTGCACTTGGTGATTGGGCACGACGTTGGGTCGCGTGCCCGGAGTATCGTGAACCAGATGGAACCATATTGGAAGTGACTTGAGAGGGTCATATGGTAACAGCCGCATAGCCGCCTTATGTCTCTCATCGCGGTGGCAGTCAGTTTGTTGAAAGACATTTTATCGATAGATTGTTTCGTCGACATGTGACGTTCCATCGACTTTTCGTTTTATCGAAAGGTGCCCGCGTTCGTTTCATCGAAACACCTTGCGACGTTTCGTCGACAGCTTCGCTTCGGGCACATCGCCCCAACTGCCGACATACCAATGGTAGCCAAGCTTGCCGAACCCTTGGCGATTCCGACGAGGCTTTCCGCAAGCTTGGGCCTAAAGGGCGATTCACACACTTGCGTCGAGTCCGACCGAGTGCAACTGCAACGGCTTGCGACGTTTGGGTTGCCATGGCAACAGCTACATCGGCTGCAACAAAACTGGTTTGGCAGCTGTTACCATAGCAACCCGCGCGCGTAGCACAGTCTGTTTGAGAGCGGGTAGTTTTGGAATACTTCCAGCGAACGGAATGAAGCCAGTAATACTGTTCACTAGCCACCTGTAGAAAAAATAATAATTTTGTCAACGAAACGTCACAGGAGTGAACGGGTTTTCACAAAATGTACTGTGTCAACGAAATTTGTGTGTAGATGAAAAATTGCCTACGAAGTGTGCTTCCACTAAACGTGTTTTGACGAAGCGATGTGTATTCCTCTGAGCGAGGATCGTCGTTTGTTAAGTGAGGATCTCGTTCGTGTTAAGTAAGCGTAACTAAAAGAATCAATACGGCTCGGACATGACAACACAACCATTATCATCTCGGGTACATCGAGATAATCGTTGGTGTTCGCGGGTTGGGTGATCATGCCGGCAATTTTGGCGATGTTCGACGTTCTCCGGCATAGTTCCAGACAGAGCAGAACGAGCACGTCAGCGGCAACGTCCGAAGCGAGCAACCTTGGCTGTCTGTCGTCTCTGTGTTCTCCTCTCCAATCGTCGGCAAGGTTGGCGAGGCGGCGGCGCTGGTCTCCCGCACTCCCAGTCGAAGGTCTCTCTCCCTGGCTCCCGATCCATCGAACGAAGACGACCCCTGATGATGTTATCGACGAATACACACACTCGCCAACGAGTCTCCAAAGGCGACTGCGGAAGCCGCCACGGGCCTAGGAGGAAAGGTCCCGCCAAATCGCGTGGCCTTCTGCGCAGCTCCGTTAGCTCTGGCAGGATGTGTCCACACAACGGCCTTCTATACTGATGAATCGAACAGTCGGTGACAGGGTTCGACCGGCACCGAGTGTCTTTGACTTGTCCCGCCTCCAGTGCGGTCGTTCCCGGTCTTCGACGGCGCTTCCGTGGTGTGTGAACTTAAAGTGTTCGGCAAGTAGAAGCACCGTTGAAGGCAGCCCACTCGCACCGGAGGCTCGAAGACTCTTGTTGACGCTCTAGACTTTCCTTGTCCATCATTGAGATATTTCAATTTCCGCCTTCGATGTTGCTCCGACCATGCGTAATATGTATTTATGCGCATTCGAAGCAATATAGAAGGTACCGGGAAGCGTATTTAGAAATGCTTACGAAGACAGTGGGCCAATTTTGGCAGCATTATTGGTGCCTTTTAATGGACGTCACAGCGCCTGGTTGGCGCTACCGAGAGCGAGCGACTGTGTCACGTATGCCGTCACTACCTGAGGTTCATTGTTGGAAACATAGTTTTGCGCAAAAAAAGACGGACACAAGAGAGAGAAACAAACACGAGCGCTCTCTCTTGTGTCCGTCTTTTTTGCGCAAAACTATGTATCCAAACGTTCACCAACTCGCCCAACAACAAACTATTTTACAGTTCATTGTTGGAACATTATCCGTATGGACTTGTTGCAAATGCATCCACATAGTTGTTGCATTAGCGAATGTGAGAACGATTGATCTGTAGACTCAGCGGAGATCCTCGGCTCCCAGTGAGTTCGTAGTATCTGTCAGCGTCTTTGACTCGGCGACAACTGCTGCTGGCGTTGGTTCAAAACAAAAACTCTGTCAAACAGTTTTTCTTCTTTTTTTTTTTGGGGGGGGGGGGGGGGGGGGCAATTATTAGGGTCTAAACTTTAAGTTATGTCACGCGTATTTGGGGAATTCTGGATCAGAGGTCAGACGCTGTTACACAGAGACGCCATTCTGCGGTTTCTTAAAACGTTATGTCTTCTGCATTTGGGATGCTTTAAAGACATGTTCTAAATACATAATACGAAGTGAATAAAGACGGAATATCTCGGTGGTAAGACCTTTTTGTTTACTTCATTTTGTTTTGTGAGCTATATACAGATAACTTGAATTATTGGATTGAGCTTTAAACAAAACAAGCCCCTGAATTTTGGACATGGGCGGGTCCTCACAACTTGCGCCATCTCTCGGCTTCCGGGAACGGCACCGACCGTAACTCAATGGGCAAAACCAGTTTATATTTATTGCTCAATACTAACGGAAATAATCAGCTTGCTCTCATTGGAGTTCTATTGAGTTGGGATACTTACATCTGCAGACGAAATTTTGACCATATTAAGTTTAGCCAAGGGCCAATCGAAAATGTTCTTATTGCGCATATGGAAGCACCCGAAAAAAAGACCCTGTTCTCATACAAGGCCCCTGTCCTGATAAGAACTGTCGGTTATACGGATTTCCTTTCATTCATAACGGGTACCCAGTGAACTCACCTAAACTATGACGTTTTTGTTTGCTTTGATCAATCAATATTACAACAATTCATGAGCATTTCAGCAATTTAAACGGACCGCGGCATCCGTCTTTAAAGGTTTAGAAAAGGCATAAAAAGCGCATTTTATGTGTAATGGGCGCAATCACAAAATATTCAAACAGTACATAAACAGTATCAACAAATAAACAAAACCTGCACACAAATCTTAAGGTCCGAGGTTTGAACCCGGGTTTAAAATCGATAGTGATTTTATCCAGTTAAATTACGGTTAGACGATAGTACTGTTGAAGTGCAATGAGTATACCAATGAAAGCAATTGTTGATTTTATTTAATTACACGTGTGTCACGTAATTAATAATGGGCCGATCCTTTAAAATTGCGAAATTACGCTCTCGAATCTCAATTTTGGACAAGCGCGCATGTTTCCTGTCTAAAGGCTAGAACCCCGACTTGTGTCAAACCCGAGCTAGAGGATAGTTCTGCCCTCTAAATTAAAATACCGCCGAGAGCAATCATTTATGTTATCTAATTACTCGCGTGTCACGTCAGTAAAGAGGAGCCAAATCGTTATAATAGCGAAATTACGCTCTCCAAGCTCAATTTTCGGGTAAACGCGCATGTCTCCTTCCCAAGGACTAGAACCCCGACTTGGGCCAAACCCGAGTTATAGGATAGTTCCATCCCTCTATATTGGCATACCGCTGAGAGCAATCATCTCTATCGCCTAATTACTCGCGTGTCACGTCATTAAAGAGGAGCCAAACGGTTAAAATAGCGAAATTCCGCTCTCCAAGTAAAAAAATACAATGCAAAACGTAAGCGTCAAGCCGCTTTTTCAGTGAGACTATTTGCTTTGAAAGTCAAATCTCAGTGAAAAGTGAAACGGTCTTCCGTTTGGCGTGTCGTTTCCCCCAGGAACGAAGCCTGGAAGCGAACGCTGTGTTTGTGTCGAAATATAGAATGCACGCCTGTCGGAAGTGAGTGTGGCGACAGGACGAATACGCGCCTCAGTGCTTGGCAGGACGTTCACACAAAACAATCGCGCGCGACTCCGTGCCTCACAACCGTACAAACTCGACAACATAGAAAACAAACACAGTTGTAGTTGGAATTGGGCTCGACACTTTTGAATCTTGCACACACCCCTTGGGCCGGCTTCCTAGTGGACGCTTTGCACATGTGTTAGATTCCAGCCGCCATTGCTGACCTTCTGTTGTCTTACCGTGGTACTGAGCCACTGAATCCGGCGATGACGAGCCTCCACAAAGGCCTATATGCTGGGGAGATGGACGCAGTGGAATCTAAATGGGCAATAACCCGCCCTGCTGTCGTATAATGATAAAGTGAAGTGTGAACGGAATAAGGAGGAAATGAAAAACGAAGGTAGGTTAAGGCGGCGCCCACGCGCAGCTACCACAAAGCGTTTATGCACCTTTCCAATGTTCACAAATCCACAGCCCAGCGTGCGATTTCCACAGCCTGCAGCACGCGCGCGCGTTCGTGGCTTTGGACATTGAGAAAGGTATACGTGTCCATACTATAGCCGCCTATATACTGTCAAAGCCTGACAGATCGCCACGAGAAGCGGCAGCCGAATTGAAAAAGGTGGAGCGGCAGACAATGGATGCGAGAAGAGCCACGTGACTGGCGCCCTGCTGCGGCGAGACGCCGAAACACACTTCTCCCGAGCGAACAAGTCTGGTTCGAGTCGTCGCCGCTGCAAAAACTGCATGTGCGCTGACGTCCAGGTTTCCCTAAAAATGGCTCCTTTGATGTTCAGTGCTTGCTACCAGATCCTCAAGCTCCAAATCTGCGACCGGGCACTCTACGACTCCGTCGTCGAACTACCAGGCTTTGTGAGTATAGAGGAGGCTATAGTCATACGCACGAACGTTCAAATTGGCACCGGCCCGCAGCCCTTCCCTAAAATAGTCTGTGAGCTAAGACTGTGAAAGAAACGTCTGCAAAGCCTGCAGGGGCGCGCGAGCGCTTGACGCTCCACTTCACATCTCTGGTGCGCTATTTGGCGGCGAGATGTTTTGTGGCGCCCTCCTATGGTTCCCTCTCATGACGTCAGTACCTTGCGAACAACAAGTTCGATGGTGTTTGTAATTAACCTGGCGGGAGCTTGAAATCATTGCGCTCTGAAACCAACAGTGCCAACACCGAAAACAAAATCGAAGTTCTTACATTGCTCTTTATTTCCGTCGATGAGAAATCCTTCGCTTACGTCATATTCAGCATTCGGCCAATCGTGGCAGGCCGACCACTGCGACGCTTCTGATCGCTCACGCCGCCAATAGCTTTGACAGTTCCTTCTTTCACGTGGTCTTAGCTAAGATTTTGCTTCGGGCAAGTCAGCCTATATAGTAGTGGGCATGTCATGCTGAACACTGAGGTCGCAAAAGAAAGCGAAAACACGCGTGAGTGCTCACGTTATGTTTTCATTTGCGTATTTCTATTTACAGTCGTACAAAAGTCAGATCTGTTCTAGAGAACTTTAAAAAGTTAATCAGCGTCAATTAAAAAAAAAACGCTATTATCATTGTCAGCTTACGAAACGTGGGGAGTGGCTTCACACGTTTCTTTGGTCCATTATTATTATTTTATTATTAATATTATAATTGATAAAAAAGGGGAAGGGGGAACAAATACATTCAGCGATCTTTTACGTTGTTTTTGTTTTTCGGCAGTTTCACGAGCCCCGAGGATTGCTACCTTCTGACCGTGACCCAGTCACTCAGTGGCGTTTGATGCCGTTTGGTTACGTCATGTTGAGATAGGACCACGAGTTACGGGGTTTTGGTATACTCATATGGCGCGTGCCGAGCTACGCCTTTCGCTTCCTTCGGAGCACGGATATCCCCGAAACTCTCGGTCGTACAGTCGACCTCAAGTTCTCAACGTAAGTCCCCGCAACCGAGTCAGACGCTGGTGTGTGAATGGGCCTTCAGTGTATCTCGGAGGACATCGACACGAGTTTAGTTTTTCCGCGGTTATGCAGACGCTTCGCGAACTATTCATTCAGGCCTCTTTCCCATCGTATTTCCTCTCGGAGAGATAGCAAGAAAGAGACAGAGAGAAAAAGAGAGAGAGACGGCTGTATTGAAGTCAGACAGAAATGAATATATACTTCGAAAATCTTTCTGCGTGGATGTATATATATACTTAAAGTGCCAGATTAAAATAAAAGTCGCGCAACACGAAAACCAGGAAAATGTGTTCCGTTGGCTTACGCGGAAGATGTTGCCTAAACCTAGAAACGGTTACCGCCCCAACGTAGCAGTTCGCGACTGTGAGTGTTCGTGCGGTGCTGAATATGGTTGTATGTATGAAGAACCTGCCTCAATGGGCGACTTTTCTCCCAGCAGTAGATGAGCAATTTAGCCAGTGCAGTACAACCGCTGTAGCCTGGGGTCTTTAACGTGCACCACGCAGTATAGTGATACACAACCGCTGTAGCCTGGGGTCTTTAACGTGCACCACGCAGTATAGTGATACACAACCGCACGCCGGTACGATGCTCATCCAGATCGAAACGGGTGGGGCTGGGGATTGAACCCAGGATCCCTGGGTTCTGCAGCGCGAGTTTTCGCTCCACATGCTCCGAGCTTCAGTGCATTAACACACTTGGTCACCGATACTCCCTAATATATGTCTGAGGAAGGGCTGACATGTTGCATGCGAAGCCAAGTGTGCGCTTATTCGTGGAAAAGATGGAGAAAAACAGAAAAAAAACGAAAGGTTAAAAAAAAAATTAGAGTACTGCGCTGCAAGGGCTTGTCACTAAAAATTCAGGTCGAACATGATTATTAATTTATTTCCGCGGCTCTCTTTATCGTTTTAATATTTTTTAACTCTATACTTCCGCTTGTTATGGTATGTTCGGCGTACTTCTTTTATATATCTGATTTTATTTTAATATTTCTCTTCGAAGGAAGTCAACAGCACCGAGTATTAAAGCGCGCGATGCAAAGCGGTATGGGGCAGATCGGGCAGGAGGAAAAAGGAAAGCCAGTGAGAATATGAAAGTATTTCCGCGAATTTGCAGTTATCCTGTCGCTTCCATTGAAGTTTTTTCTTCTTTTTTTTTTTCTATTTGTCGTGTTAGATAAAAACAAAAGCCCTGAAAAACTTTAGTTTTCGATTAGGCCCGCCGCATATTCCTGTATGTGCTCATTGGAATTATTCCGTTTCTGTTGATTCCAGGATGTTGCGCCCTTGTAAACCAGAAACTACGGTAACCGTCAATCTTTACATAGAAAAAATCACCGATATGTTTCACCGTACCATCCTCCAGGTGACGGGTTCAATTCCCAGCCGAGGTGCCTGCAACCGGACGGCGGCTTATTGTAGACAAGGCGCCATGGTGACCGAGAAGTTTATCGCGCGTTAAATGATCTCCAGGCGGTCCAGATGAATCCTCTGTCCTTCGCTGGGAGGTGCTAGATTCCCCTTCTTTGGTTTGGCACGTAGAGCCCCCAAATTCGACTGAGTTTCACCAAATGGTGTCTGAAATGAACGCTGAACACAGTAAATCGCGAACGTAAGATGCGCTCATCGACGAAGTCAGGTTTTCGGGAAACGGAGCGGACGATGGGAGAGTGAGGTTAGGTTTTGCTTAGGCAAAGGTGGCACACTTGTCTCCATTTGCTGCGTTTATTTCGGTTTCGTTTGGTTAACGATGAACGCTGATGACTTACTATATACTGAGTCTCAATTTCTCCCTAACTCTCCAGTCCGCCCTCATTTAACATCTTAGCAAATAACCGTTCAATGAGCTCGAAAATCCGTTGAGAAGGAAGGGAAGTTGAGGGTCGAAAATCGTTGAGAGTTCGAAACAGCTTGTTTGTTGGTCTTTATGCTTTTGTGTGTGTGTGTGTGTGTGTTTTGTGTAGGTTTAGGTACTTTTGCGCTCACGGATTCAACGCGAATCGGATGAATTTAGCGAATAAACCTTGCAGTAATTTCTAGAATTCGGTAACTACAATTACTAAGCCGCAGTGTTACCGGTAACACGTTACTTTTTTTTGTGACGTGCTAACGTACTCCTTACAGTTTCAAAACAGTAACGGGTAACGTACTTACGTTATTTATTTCAAGTAAAGGGTAACGTAGTTGCGTTACTCATTACATGTACTTTCCAGTGCGTGAAAAGAAAATAATTCACTTAATTTTTTTTTCGTGGTGCTATACTTCGGATTATCGTAAGCCCAGACGCAATCGACGCTACGAACTGATTGGACTAATCAGACAACAGCAAAACGGCATCGTCATGGTGTTCGTGATGCTTCCGTACGTGTTCTATCATCGCTAAACCAATCATTAACAAAAATAAAAGGTCCACTGACTGTCGCTTTTGACGCTGCTTGATTGGACCTATTAGCTCGTAGCGTCGGCTGCTTCCGTACTGTAGCCGAAACGACACGCGGCCGTGACGTCACGCAGCTGCGGTGGCGCTGTCGACGGCACTAAGGCCGACACGCTGTTTGCAAACAAGCCCGCGCTTGCCCACACAAGGTGTGGGCACTGCGCGTGCGCAGAAACAGAATTCGCGCGAAGTAAAGCGTCTGCGCATGCGCAGTGCCGTCGACAGCGCCACCGCAGCTGCGTGACGTCAGGGCCGCGTGTTGTTCTATAGCCACCAAGTCATTAATTATTGCACTCATTCCACTTACCTTCAACATTTCGCCTGCACTTTCTCCACGTAAAAAGTTTCAATTTACAAAAACCCCAACGCTCACTCCTTTTGTCCCAGTGTCAAAAAACGCTGTCGCCTAAAACGCGCTGTTACCGCCAATTTTATAAATTGAAGGCAACGCAAAAGTAACGTGCGTTACGTTTTATCGGTAACGGTGACGGTAAGGCGTCTTTTTATTTTGAGGGAACGTAGGTCGTTAACGCGTTCCTTTATTTTGCAAGTAACGAGGAACGTTACTTCGTTACATTTTTTTCTCTCTAACGCCTACAACACTGCTTTCAAGCAAACCCAACGTTGCTGCGGCACAATCCTATGCCCGCTCCCCTCACAAGAAAAACACTCTTACGATGGAAGGTGATAGCCGACACCGTCCCGACGAAACCTCTTTATTCTCGTAAAATAAATGACGAAGCACTGAATTGAAACAGATATGCTCACGAAGCATTGACGCCATATGGTTGTTATTGCTGCATCGAAGTTCGGTCTTCCCATGCGATCAAAATTACATTTCTTCTTTTCTTCGCTTGCGTGTGTCACATTTTGTTAACTTTTGAGGAGGCTGGTCGGGGCTTGGTTTATCACAAATTGGTCCACGTAAACGAGAGAAAGCTCTCCCTACAAAAAGGACTAGGTAAACGAGGCTTGTGCGCAACTTACAAGATAGCGGATCATGTTTTGGTAGCACCTAATATCGAACCCAGGAGCGCCAAGCATTGAGCGCACGCGCACTGCGCATCTTTGGAAAAATGCCCGTTATGTAACCCGCTTTTGAACAGACGTAAGTTGTCTATCTATATGGGATGGTTCTGTGTACCTTACTGTCACTCGCAGAAAATGACTCTGTGACAAAATGATTTTTGTAAAAGCAGTTCAGTTTTTTAAGTTTTATTGTGGAATATATGTTCAGTCTCGCGTGCGCTCAGTAACTCAGCTGAGCGTTGTTCCTCATTTTAAGCAATGCAAACAATGAGCGTCACATCATATTTTCCTTTTTTTGCTTTCGGACATTTTATTCGTTTTAGCTAATCTAAAATAAACCAACCTTTAAAACAAAACTCAGCAACAACTAAGTTTCTTCTAATTTAGAGACATACCTGTAATATGCGATATTCTGCCATGATGTTTTAAATTCGATTGTTACTTTTTAGACTACGCCACACTGATATAGTGTCTTTCAATTTCCCTGACTCATTTGATGGATTTTTTTTTTATCATTCCTCTTGATTCCTACTTTTTTGATAACGGTGAAATTGTTTGACATGTTTCAGCAACGTTGCTCATAAACTGCGAAGTTTATTAGACGGAAATATTAAAAGCCATGGTATATACAGTTAGTTTAGCCACCTTCCCACTAGGGGGCTCAGCTCCAATCTCTAGATCGTGACGTCATGCCCCCCCCCCCCCCTCCTTCTTGAGCACAAACTTCTTTTCACGGCCCTTGCCAGTCTTTAATCACCCCTTTTTGTACGCTGCAATCAGTTGCTACTTTTTTTTTTTTCCCGCCCATTCCTCCCTAACGTTTGTTTTGAACGAGCCGAGTGGTGGCGCGATGTGACCGCTGATTGCTTTCGGATCGGCTGACTTTGTTTGGACGGACGGTCGTCTGTCGATTTTCCGACTAATGGCGCGTGAATGCGTTACGCCCACTACCGTTAATGGCCGTAACGTCTCGGCCCAGGATTTTTTTTTTTAATTTTTGCTTACTTGATTAAGAGCGAAGGGTGATTAAGGTAATCAGCCGTTAAAATGGCGGGCCGACGATTTCCCTCGAGATGAGGCGGGTGCGGTCTGGTGATGAAAGTTGAAATACGCGACCGGACTGGCGACCGGTCGACTGTCCCCTTTGTCTTTTCTAATGTCGACGAAGGGGAGCGTATGCTGGTTGAGTCAGAACAGATGACAGAAAATAACAAAAAGAACGAAGACTCGACGAAAACTTCTTTTCATTATCGTATTGTCTCCCTCATCTCCGGTTCAAAAGCATGACAAGGAGAAGGGTGAGGGAGCAATTTTTATTTAATTTAGTAACAACCGCTGCTTGTTGTGTGGCTGAGGTCTCGCTAGCTATATGTTTTTAATACGTTAGCAGTTATTGCCCTGGTGCATGCAGCCGTCTTTTGTTTAAACGGCCGCGGTTTGGACTGGACTCCATGGTTTCGTCAGGCCGCGACGCGACTCCCTCCGTGCTCTTTCGCCCCGTTCGTTCGCTCGTTACGTCCACTTTCCCTCTTACAAGAGGGAAAGGCTCTTCTCGCACGCTTTCTTTCCCTTAGTAATTAGCACTTTTTTTTTTTACTTGGCACACTTAGATTTACCTTATTCGTTTATTTCAAAGGCCGACCTGCAAAACTATCTTCCGCAGGCTAGGAAAATCCTCCTCGCCACCCTTCCCATTTCCCTCCTCCCACTGCTATCTTGACGGCGGGTGACTCGTTCTGTTGCTGCATCTCGAGGCTGGATTTGCCGAGCCTCAGCCAACACCACCTCGAATAATCAAAGCCTGTGCACTAGTATTTTGACGTCATCACAGCGAGATCGTGAGTGAAGACACTTTTTAGATACGAGTGCTCTGTCAGTGCTCGGCTGGGCCTCCTGTCCAATCAACGCATCGAAAGACGCTCGGCATCGGGCTCGAGTCCAATAGACCGATCTCACTAACATAGCCTCCTCTATATTCACAAAGCCTGGCAGTTCGACGTAGGAGCCATGGAGTGCTCGGTCGCAGATTTGGAGCGCGAGGACCTGGTAGCACAGAGCATCAAACAGCTTTTTCTCGGGGAACCTGAACGTCAGCGCACAGCTTTCGCAGCGGCGAGGAGCCGAAACACACTTGTTCGCTCGGGAGAAGTGTGTTTCGGCGTCTCGCCGCAGCGGGGCGCCAGTCACGTGGCTCTCCTCTCATCCGTTGTCTACCGCTTCACATTTTCAATTTCGGCGGCCGCTTCTCGTGGCGATCTGCCAGGCTTTGTCGGTATATAGGAGGCTATGGTTCAAGTAAGCACCAGCCTTGTACTATGACATCACGTGCAAGCCATCTACACCAGCGGGCTGCTTGAGGTCCAGCACGTGCAGGCAGGTCTGCGGGCACGTGCCGGCGTCCCTCTTCCCAACCGCGTGGCCCCGTTGGCGTGGCGGCGGGCGGCCAGGGCTGCCTCGCGCTCGCACTTGCGCGACGCCAAGAATGCCGCCGCAGCGGCAGCAGGGAGGCAGTCGCGGTCGGCTAGCCGCCTTCCGCTGCCGCCGTGGCTACCGCGAGTAACGGCCAAGGCCTCGGTGCGCCGTCGCCAGGTCGTCTCTGGGGCCAGTGTGTCATTCGGGGCCAAGGTCGCTGCAGCGGCCACTCTCGGCGGAGAAATCGCTATTGCACCGGCTACACCTCATGCCGACGAGTCTGCGAGCGGTACTGGATGAGTCAATGCGGTGAGACAATGCTCACTGCATAGCAAGGGGCGACTGAGGAATGCCGTGACGAGATCGACGCCTGGATCGGAGGGTAGGCTGTGACGTCATCGAGTCCGCTGCGGTTCCGGGTTTTCATCATCTGGAGGATGAGTTTCCGTGCCAAGTGAAATACGTTCTGTCGAGTCTCTCGTTCCTCTCTAAAAGGGCGAACCAAACCGAACAAAATTATTCGTTTGTGTTTAGACGGAGTATCATTGGTTCGGTCTGCCTTGGAGGCATGGCAGCTCTGGTTTATGCTGTATATTAGAAACTTAGCCAGTGCAGTACGACCGCTGGCCTGAGGTCTTTAACGTGCATCATGCGGTAGCGATACACGACCAGACGGGGGTACGACGCTCATCCAAATCAGAATGGGCACGGGAGGAGAATATATAACCCAGGTCTGTAAAAGACAATTCACCATATTCCGCACGAACCAGAGCCTGGCCGCGAAACTTCTCCACCGTGGGAAGTGAGCAAATGCTCGTCATAAACGTGCAGGCTGCGACTAAGCAACTGTGGCAAAGAATGAAGCCACCCCTGTGGTATGGTCAATTCCGTGAAGTCCGCTAAGGTGCCTGGTCTTACTAAGACTACACGATGGACGCTACGACTGCGGGTCCCTTCTATTGAAAACTCTGGATATACCAACATGCTGTGCTACATAACATTTTATGGATTGCAATCACGTGAAATCCATTGTGGTGGCCTCGCTGTTGGACGTGTAAGCACAGATACAGTTCACACCATAGAATTTGTCTTTTTCTCGGCAAGGCTTTCAGAATGGCAACCAGAATAGTGCAATAACCTTATAGTCTCATGTTTAGAGGAAGAACGGTAAACATTCTGGTGCATGTACCGCATTATAGAGGACACAATACAGACAGTTTTTTTCTTCTTTTTTTAGGCTTTACAGATTTGTTTTAAAAAATTCGTACAAGCTACGCTAAGGCGAACAATAAAAGGGGCCAAGGGTCAGGATAAGTCGTTTAATGAACTGATATATGTTAATTAACTTTTTAATTAGTGAAAACAAACATGGTTTTAATGAGAAACTTGCTGAGCGTCATTGATAACCACTTAATCGGTCAAGTTTAGAAAGACTTTGAGCGCATGAGAAGCGCGGTAGTGCGCTAAATTTACCACACGTGCAGCAGGGGCAAGGCTACGAGTGCGATAAGACGCCCGTGCAGTTTTTCCTTCTCTTATCATCCGCTTTTTCTCACCACTAGCATGTTGCATAAGTGGCAACTTTGGCGACCTATTGACAATGCGTGCGGACTAGTATTCCACTTTCCAATTGTTAAACAACGCACACGCTTTCTTTTTCTGTTTTTACTTTTAAAAATTCAGGCAAAGAAACAGCTAAGCTGCAGATGCACCTGAAAAAAATTAAATTATAAACGTGTTATTGAAATTCATTTGCTCGTATGTCAAAAGCACCATATTCGTCGCGATAGAAGCAATGCCGAGTGAGATAAGGCAGATAATGCCAGGACATTCGAAACAGCATAATAATGAAAACCGTATTACAATAGTGAGCGTCCTAGGGTTTGAAATAGGTTTCCGCTATACGGGGGCACGCTGCGCAGTTGCGCATTTAAAACGAATAGGGAGGGTTACACGACACAAATAGTGCGAAAGACACGGACGAGTAGAAGGCGGACGAGTTGCATTTCAAAATTAACCACACTCATCAGTCGTCATTCGTGACTTGCGAATATCGAAGAATATAAGAATCTTACGTGATGCTTTCACGCGCACTCGTACCTCGACTGGGTGATGTCATCTCTATGTTCCATCTCAAAAGTTTGCAGACTTGTCGAAGAAAATACACGCACGAGGCGAGTACTTCTAAAAGTATTTTGTGCGTGCGAGTGCTCATATAATTGCTTCTAGGAGTGTTTAGCACTTATGAGTTTTACTTTTGTTTTTTATCACCTGGTTCATGCGCACTGACAAGTTCTCAGATCCACTTTTTTAGCTTCAGCTTTGCTGCCATCTTTACGCCTAGCTTCAATCGACATTCTTGCCTGAATATAGGCTGGCGGCTTAAAGACCAAGCGGTGTCTCCACTCTCAAATAAACAGGCTGAAAAGTTACTTTGACGCATCCTATCTTTCGGTTTTATCATGTCCGCTCAGGTCGATGTTCCCAGCAGTACTAACCATATATAGCTATGCTCACTGCCACGTGTTTATGCCTCGTCCTTTCCTCCGGGCATGGCACGAAGTCAAGATACAACGTTATCTTTCTGTCCTTCAACTCACAAAGATTCGTTACATCTCTCTTAAGAAACCCCAATACAGTTGCACCATGCCCCCCCCCCCCCCCTATGGTATTTGACCTCCGAAGGTCACGGGAGCAACCAGCAGCTGGACGTTAGGAAATGGCTACGTGCTAGACGGCACGACATGGGGACGTTGAGCGGTCTCGCTCATTCCCGTTTCGATTCGCGTATAGAAACCGACGCAGTCTTGGCCACGAGCGTCCTTCAGGAGGGCCTTGCCAAATCCTACCTTGACGCCGTCTCCCCCTTTCCTGTTATTGACCATTTATCGGCGTATCAATCGACTCGCATCTTGCTGGACCGGCTGCGTGGCGCTGACGACACATTTCGATCGCGGCGATCTGACGTCGGCCGGACGTGATACGACTCAAATACAGAGGGACCTCTATTCTCTTGTATACTCTTGTTAATAATCCAGTTTCGGTGGTATTAGGCCCCGTGAAGGAATTGGGGAGCTTACAACGCAGATGCGTCACGCCATAGCAGCCCGGTTGACGTCGCACACATGTCACCTTGCAACGAGGAAAGTCTCGCATGTATTTTTTTGTCAGTCGGTTACCACAGGGGTCCTGTCAGCATGACGATCCTTAAATGCTGTAAACCGTCAGCACGATCATTTGTTCCCGATGGTTGCTTTCTTATGATCATAGAAATGTTCATCGTCTCTTGGTAACACTACATGGTGACTGGCGAGCCGATCACAAGGATAACTCGCTGTCATCTTTTATCCACAACCTTCTTGCTGTTTAGAAGATTAATGTCTTAACAACCACTGCGCTACTGCGCATCGAAATTGCTCAAAAGACGAGATAATTATTCAATGGACAAACAAATGCCCAAGTGTATATTATTCACTGTGGTCCTCGAGGTCAGTATTTTGTTCTAAAGCGAAAGCTCTAGATATCATGTATCCTAGCCAGAGTTTTCGCGTGACAACAATACGCCACGACCAAAGTGACCAGAACACGCTCGGTCCATTTGACTGCATGCCTTGTGAACTGCATTGTAGACTTCGCCTATCATGGCTTGGTCGGGCACGGTTTCACTTTAAACGCGAGCACAATTAAAGCTAAAACAATATGTTTACATAGGACTATTTTAATTTGCTCAGATGATTGGTTGACTATACTGCAATGCGGTCTCTTAGTATTTTAAGACAACTCTACAGTGGCCTTGAGCTTCATCGTAGCCATACCATTTAGGTTAGAGCTCTGTACGGGGCCGGGCGAACCCGAAAGCCCGGGCCGGGTAGCACGAATTGTTTCCGGTCTCGGGCCAGGCCCGGGCCGGGAAGCACGGATTCTATTTGGGCCCGTGGCCGGCCGGGCTCGGGCAATGGTGTCGCGCACTTAGTAAAGCGTTGAGAAAAAATGCTAACGCAATGATCGTTTAGATTTTAATTAATTGAAAAAGCCGAAGTGAAAAACGTCGAACAGGTAAATACTGAAGAATTTTAATCCATCGTGACTTCAGTTCATACTGAACTGCATAGAATCTGTAACTTGTATATGCTTCTATAATGTGTCAAAACTTTTATTAATCTTTTGAACAAGTGCTATTAAAATCTCTATGTTTACATTCGCATTTTTATGCCGACACATAACGTCTTGAGAGCATCTTTCATGCAACTTGGGATAAACGAACCAAATTCACCAACACCTTCCCAGAGCAGCTTTCAATTTAAGAGATGAAGCACGCCTTGGCCCCTCACCGGTGCCGGGCCCGGGCCGGGCCTTGATCAGGCAGGCATCCCACATCGGGCCGGGTCCGGATCGGGTAAGACTAAGAGTCAGAAAGCCTGGGCCGAGTCGGGCGTCAAAAACTAGGTCCGTGCAGTGCTCTATAATGTAAGTCTTGAAGACTTATTGGATAAAGAGTCTCCTCTTTGTTTTGCGTTTACATTAGGCATCCATAGAATTGCTCGAATGCTTCAACATATGCTGTGGACCGGTATATTAAGACGACCTTGAGCCTTGAGCTTCAGAGTGCGCATGTCATTTAGGTCTTGATGAGTTAGTGGATAATATTTTTCTATGATTTTCGTTTACATTCCTGCATTGAACTTCTCGGACGATAGGTTCAACGTGCTTTTGTCGATTGGTATTTTAGCACAACTCTGCTGTTGCCTTGAGCTTCAGCGTGGGCATGCCATTTAAGTCTTGAAGACTTACTGGACACAGAGTAATTTGTCTCCGATTTCCAAGCCTGCACGGAATTGCTCGGATGATAGGTTGAACATGCTTCGGTCGGTTGGTATGTTAGGGCAGCTTTGCTGTGGCCTTGAGCTTGAGCGTGGGCATGTCATTTAGCTCTTAAAAACGGATGCATAGGACGCTCAAAGAAGCTGCTCCAAACTCTGCTCAAGAACGTGGTTCCACAGCGCTGTAGTTTTCTGCTCTGTGCTCATGTCAGGCCATTGTCGCGGTCTTGTTGCTGCAGTCTTGCCAAGCGTCTAGCTATCTTTCACTTCGATTATTGACCTTTCCGGATTAAACACTCACAATCGGCCGTCGTCTCCAGGCAATGTGTTCTGACATCTCGAGCCCAGAACAAGTGTCGCTCGTTCGCGGCTTCCCCGAACATCCGGCACAATCCGCTCCAGGGACCTTTGCCAGCCACCTCGGCTAAGCGGGAAATGTCGTCACGAATCGATAAAACCTCGGCGAGAGACTAGGACGGAGGGCTACCCAACATCTAAGAACCTTGTGGTTGTTGTGACGACACACACCTCAGCCATCACAGCCGCCCCACAGTGCACAATCCAAAATACAGAATGAAACATGGCCGCCCCCACCTACAACAGGGTTACCGCGGAACTTGGGGAACCAACCGACAGACGGTTATTCCGTACCGATGACGTCACGGTCGACGTCACGTCATGACGTCACAGCCGGGACTAGCGGCCACCAGTCAGCCAGACGTTCTTCCTGGGGGAATGTGGGGCGCTGTGGCGTCGTCTCCGCACATTTTCGAGGACGCCTCGGTGTCTCTCGCCCTTCCTCCTCATCTGTTGCCTTCTGGCGTCGGGGGGAGTGGAGGAGGGAGGGAGGGAGGGGATGCAACCGGCGTTGTACGTCTGTTTGTTGAGCCGAAAGGGCGGTTACCCTATGGCTGTCTCGAGCGTGTGTGCGCGTGCCGAAGTCTACGCTGCAGTCATGCATTCGGCTTACCGTGGTTTTCTGACCTCATTCGGAGCAGAGTCGCCGGCTTTTATTTTTTTTTTATATTTTCCTTCGCGGCTTGCTTTTCGAGTCGGTTGTTTTTGCATTTTTACCCCTTCTATCTCATTTGCCTCGCTTCCATCGGCTCCGCTGTTGGAGTCGTCGCGTTTGAAGCTGCCTGAGACGACGAAGCCCCTCTTCCAGACTGGGTTACACACTTCCACATCCCATCGACGTGTGCTGCCGCGAGGTCGCGCTGTTTCGAAGGTGTGCGGCATTAAGATATTCAAGTCGCTGCGGCGCCATACATTGCAAAGAGCTCACGGTTATCTTTGGGCGCACCCGTATTACATAGTACAACGAACCGCGATTGTAGTATAAGATACAATTCTGACGAAACTTCTTTTCTTTTTTTTATAGCAAAACGTGTTCGGTTTGACACGCCGCCAAGTTTAAACGTAACCGCATAGTCTTCAGTAGAGCTACTATTGATCAGAGTAAAGACATTCCCGCCATGGATGGATAGATGGATGGATACTAATGTCTGAACATGATGGTAAACCTGAGAGTGGTGTAGGAAAACGGAAAACGCGCAGGAAGACAGAAAAAATAACAGGATTCCTTCGCGTTTTCCGTTTTTCTACCCAAGTCTCAGGCTTACCATTTTGTTCAACTCACACCAGCTTGCCTGCACTCTGACTATTTTTTCGCTAATGGCTGCACCCTTTATAATGAGCGGTAGCTTACACCACCTAGCCTAGAAGCTTCCCAAGCAGGGCAGATTTTGGCTATGCATTGGCCAATGGCTGGAAACGGTCTTTTGGCCAGTGGCCAAAAAGTAGCCATTCATCGGCCAATGCTTGGCCGATGGCTGATGGCCAGTGGCCATAAGCCAATGGCCAGAGAAAGGCTAGTCATCAGCCAAGGGCTGGCCACTGTCTGGCCATTGGCCAATGATTGGCCAAATCTGTGCTGCTTGGGTTGGTGCATAAAAGTATGGTTGCCAGTTATCTGATCCTTTATCTGAGATCATGGTACACCCTTTAGTTTCCTCCAGAAATGAGTGCGCGACAGAGCAAAGTGGTATCGCCTGAGCTTCCTGGTCCAATTTCGGTGAAGGTGAAAGCGCGCGCGTTCTGGATCGCTGATTGGACGTGGCAACGCAGCTTACACGTAATCAACTAATGAGAGATTTTTGAGCCGTTTGCGAGTTAGCAATTGGGCAAAAATATGGTGAGAGCGTCTCACCAACACACAATTAGTGAGAAACGTCTCGCGGTCTCTGATATGCCTGCCCTTAGCCCCCCTTCAACCACCGGTCAATGTCAGCTTGTGTGCTGTAGCAAAACAACTTGAGATTTGTAAACGAAACGCAAGTTATCAATGACTTTCAACTTGAAATTGCAGACGATCGCAATTTCAGCCCGCGTCTGATTTCACTTCGCCGCGGTACTCAGTTCGGAGCAGACGATCAACTTTTTTTTGGTCTGTTAGCAGACGACGTAATGTCTTTTCTCGTTTTATTACCGTCTGCAAATGGCGCTTCGTAGCAGACAAACCCGGACAAACCGAGTTCTTCGCTGGCGTACTAACAGAACGCCAGCGAGCGCGAACGCTAACGAGCGAGCGCGTTATCTGCGCTCGCTCGGCGACCGGCAACATAGATCTCGCGGTGACGAAAATCGAACCCGCCGTATCTGAAGCTTAAGAAGCTGTTTTTTTTTTTTCGTTTTTTTTTAATCATAACTATTGCCAATAGACCGTTTTTAAAAGTCTGCGCCAACGCCTATCCGGCAGTGCTTGATCACATACTCTCATCATCTATTGGACACGAGTGTGGTGTCAGCGTTCGTTGAGGACTCGGATCCAATCACGCGCTTCGTGTCCAAGCAATGGCGACCACCAGTGTTGCTTGATGGACCTTTGAAAAGGGTCGATTGCGCCCGCTCTGCACTAAGCATAAAAAATGGCGGCGTAGAGAAGACAATTGGGGAATGGAGTGCGGTATGTATACTCTGAGTGCTCGAGCGTATCAAGTGTGGCTGCATCGCACAGTGCTCCGACGCCTTCAAGCGTGCGCTGGAGCCAGATCCGCCTCAAACGATATACGTCTGCGCATGTGCCGCGTCGACAGCAGTGTCACCGCAGCTGTGTGACGTAATAAGCGTCGCGTGTGTGTGTATACTCCATCTAACAAATGCTTGAAGTGCGGACAAAGGCACGGGCGCGTTAGCCTGTAGCTCAGCCGAATACTTCGTAGCGAAACTCGCGCATTGAAAGGCACTTTACGAAGCCACACGCTCGTGTTGTAAGATGGGTCTATTTTATAGTGTGACATCGAGCAAGTTATTTTTGACCTCACGTGGACCTGCTTTTCAACACTGCAATCGGTGAATAAAACGGTCTTTATATATATATATATACTATTTTTATTGTTGGTTTCGGAGGAAAATTAACTACGTAATATTTTCTTCCACCGATCCTCGTTTATTTTCAGCTCTCTTAGACTCTTTATTTCTTACTGCTTGAAAAAAAAAAAATCTTAACAAAATTGGGGAAACAGATTTTTTTCGTCTATTATGTGGACTCACATTTCCGGCACTCTCGCTACCCAGCCAACAGTTTTGGATGCAACCATTGTGCGGTGACGAATAAACGATGCTTGCAGACGTGAGATTCTAGACCTGGAAAGACTCTCTCACTTCAACCTTTGAGTATAATCCGAATTTTTTTTGTTTTTTTTTTTATCATTAAATACACAGCCCCATACGCTATGCATGCACGCAAATCTCCCAGACTTCAGCAGATCATCTTTCCTTCCTGTTTAAACGGGAAACGTGCAAACGCTCTGCGACAGCTATTGACACACCGTTCCAGCTGAAGGAAGAACGCAAAGCAGAAGGCCGTTACGTCTAAATAATTACGGATATTTTACGCTATTTTCGCTTAATGACGTAGATCACACGGGTTTTGTGATGGCGTTTTTTGTTGGTTTTTCCTCTTTGGAATGTAAGCGTACTCAAAATTCTGCTTTTTCTAACGAGAGTGTGTTTGACGTGAATGCTCAAGTGCCATCTTTAAGGCCGGTTCAGACACTTGCGTTTGATTGCGTTTGACTGCGTTGCGTCGAGAACCGAAAGCGAGTCACCGGCACATCTGTGCTTCGCATGAGGCGTGGAAACCAATTCAAGGAATCATCTTGGCACGCGATATAAGCAGCAGGAATGTTCTGGTTTCTCGCTGCCGCAACGCAGTCAAACGCAGTCAAATGCAACTGTGTGAACCGGGCTTTACTCCGTGTCAGCATAACTTGGCAAAGGTGGAATGCAGCGAACCTCGTATGTCAGTCAGAGCGTCGGATGGAAGCGCGTGGCAGCTCTCCACAAGTGGAGTGAGTGCACTTTGACAGTAGGCTTTTACGTGCCTCGCTTCGCCCCTCTGAACGGCCTGTATACGTTCGCCATTGGCTAGGTTGTACTCAAACGGAGCCTTGTAAGCCTGGATCTATTTTTTCGTCAAGCTAAAAAGCAACCATATTGTTAAAAATCAAATAAATACAATTTGTCTCGAATGTTTGGCGATTGAATCTCGAAGGCTCTAAAAGAAGCTGTTATAATTATCTTAACTCGATTAGTGACTGAATTCTTGAGATCAGGTTACAGTGCGCCATAAGTCTATAACGAACGGAAAGTTAAAAAGAAGTTTGTCTTTTACAATGAACATGCTGCCAGATATGCCATCGCGTGTTATGCCAAATCTTATCTTCGAATGGCGACAGACCGCGTTGGTATAGCTACTACTCCAACCGCGAACTTTATGGGTCCCCTTTCTAGCTCTCTTTCGAGTTTTAGGCGGTAGGCGGCGCCACTTTTTGCTGCCTATTTTAATCGACGCCAGCTCCCCTTTTGCCTTCTTAATGTACTTTCCGCTTAATGGCGCCACATCGTTTCATCGTATTTTCACTGTTTTACAATTTAAAAGCAAAAAGCTTAACCGTATTGTTTTTTGAATATTAGTTCGAGATTAACTCTCGGTAATAAAAACACTTACTATACCCTGTTGGAGTTCAAGAAACGTAGGACAATTGCTCCTCCCGCGAAGCCCTCCGCCCTTTCCATTGTCTGAGTGAACGCATGCAGAGGGAAGGCGAGACGAGACGAGGAGGGATTCGCCTCCTCTCTGGCGTTCGCTCTGCTAAGTGGAAAGGGGGGCGAATGACAACCGGCAACAGCGTATAGGTGGCGCAAGCCGCCACCCTCTTTACATGGTTCAGCCGTAAGCGTGCATCGATCCATCGTGCCATTCATAATCGTAGACATATGAAGAGTGCTTGACCGAGGAGGCGCCATTGGCCGAAAGGTGCCTGGGTGTGTTCCAGGGCGTTTTCACACATTCGAGTGTAATCAACCAGAAGCCGGAAAGAATACCCTGGCGGTGGTCGCGAGAAACGAAATTAGTAAGTGCGTCGGAGTAACTCTCGGTGACTGAAAATATGGTGCACATGATGTTTCGATCACGGTGATCTAAACTCATGGTGGAAGAGCGCGACTAGCGGATTGATCGACTTAATCCGTAGGCCAAGCGCCGAGGGCCGGGAATCTGCCGTCCGAGCGGTCACACTCTGTCCGAGCAAAACAGAGTTCGAGCGGCACATTCGTTTCTTACATATATTTGCATGATAATAATCGAAACATTACTTGCACCATATTTTCAGCCATGAAGAGTTACTACATTTAACACTTATGCTCTTATTAAAACTGTTTCTCGCTACCACCGTTAGGGGATTCTTTTAGGCTTCTGGTTGGCCAAGAGAGCATGACAAGCCCTCTATCTGCGCCTGGTGCACGGCTCTGGTCCAGGAGATCCAAGAGCTCGAGCTCGACAGAACTGACACGTTCCTCCGTCGCAATGGCTTCAACAACCGAATAGACAGTTACGACAGTTGTCTACGCGAGTGAGTTTTTACTTTGAGAGAGGATAATTAAGGCATACGCTGGGAAATTTTCTTTCTTACGTATTGCGTACTGCGTAACCACCTGCAGTCGTGGTGCAGAACTAGATAATCCGGGGTTCATTTCCCGGCCGTAACGGATTTGATTTTGACATCGTGTAATTGGTACTACGCGATAGAATACGTTAAAGACGCTGTATTAGCTGATACAAGTCGTCATGCTTCGATACACACTGAACGTCCCTCAGCCACCTTTTCTTTTTATTGTGCGTTACTTTTTCATTCAGTGTGCGCGCAGGTCTGTCACCCCGGTTTGCAGAAAACGAAAGGAAGAAAAAGGTCGACGCCGCAGCCAGTCGTTTGTTTCCTTACCTTGTTTCCTTATCAGCAATGAAATATACTAGACGCGCGCATACAAACATCGAGGAATACATCTCCAAAGGGAGAAAGCAAACAAGTCTTAGAACGACGAAGAAGCGTGCGATTCCCACTCTGCCTCGTCTTGGTATGGTGGGGGGGGGGGGGGGGGGGGGGGGGGGGGGGGGGGGGGGCAGGGCAGGTTTTGGCGATCGCTCTCTTCTTCAAGCAGCTGAGAACGGGTCCATCCTTCGTGGCTCATGTGTCACTATAACCATGGTGTACCATCTGTAAGCTGACATCAGCCCCACAACGGCAAAGACCGGCCGTTCATTCTTTGGAAATTAGGTTATAGATACGGAGCAGGCAAGGAATGTAGCATATATATTAGGGGTGACCGGGCTGACCCGGCTTAGGAGCCGCAAACAAAAACACGAAACTTCCAAGAGGGAGGGGCGGGGGGGTGCAAACTTTTGTCCATAGCAATAAGCGGAACTCGAACTACTTTCAATCTATCAAAGTCAAAAGCAGTCCAACTGTACGTAAAATGGCAGTAGTACAAGAATACCAAACCGCAACCTGGCCGGGGGGGGGGGGGGGGGGGGGGGGGGGGCAGGGGAGTGAGCCGCGAGCCGCACTTTAACACGCGAAGAGCCGCATGCGGCTCGTGAGCCGCAGCTTGGCCACCCCTGGTGTATATATATATATATATATATAAGGGGTCGTGTTCCCACGTGTGGTAAAACAATATCTATACAGATTCTAATAAAATGCTGAATCTGCCAGTTTCTATTAGAATTTCTTTTTCTTTTAACTCTGGAGTGCGAGGTGACATTTGCGCAAGACCTCATTCATGTCCGCACGAAATTTACACCTCCCCGTCCAGCCGACCATGGAACAAGAAACACACCGAAAGGAAAATGAAACGAGGGAAGCTAATAATGGTAAGGAAGAAAAGAGGAAGAGAGAGCAGTGTTGTACGGAACGGCGTTCCTGGAACGCGTTCCTTTTAGGAGAAACGAAGAAACGCCGCCGTTCCCTTTTGCAATGGTGGAACGGGAACAGGAACTCGTTACATTTTTACTGAAACGGAAACAAGAATGGCGTTCCTCTTTTTCGTCCAGTGTGGTAATTTTTATTTTATTTCTTAGAGGGAAATTTTAAAGGTATAAAAACAATATTTTTACAAAGAGCAGGATCTCGTTAATTTGGATACTTTCTTATGGTTCATTTTGTGTGGTCCTCGCTTGGTAACAGTCGGGTGCACGACAGCTAGTGGGCATTGATCCTTTTTTTAGTGCCTGAGATTGCGGTACAAAAAGCAAAACTTAGTCAAAGGAAAAAACACATAAAAATGGGCTTTTCAAACTAAGTTACTTTCTTTTCTTCCACGAATCCTCATACGCCCAGAAAGCTAAGGCCGACTACATTCATCACTGAAGTTCCACAAAGAGACCTACAGTTACAACAAAATAACAGATTACCAGACATTGAATGCACCCTTGTATCCCGAACATTGGCCACTTAAAATACACTCAAAAATTAACATTTATTCCTTCTCTTCTTGTCCCCCACCTCCAAACTGAACAACGAATCCAACCTTGGGAAGAGGAAGACGAAGCGCTTCGAACAGGTCAGTGTCTTTCTCGGCTCATCTGTTTGTACTTATTTATATTTATAATATCGCCAGTTTAGACGATTCTTGCATCAGCGAACAATTAATAAGGCTTCCTCCGCTTGTCGGAGGGGTGGCTTTCGATCGGCTCGGGGTATAAACCCTGATTTGACTTCGCCATGGCTACCGCAACCCCTTCGCTAACGGCAAGTCAGAAGACCCCAACTGAGCGCTACAGCATGCCTCCTTCAACATGCGGATTCTCTATCGCCGAGCTAGAGAACGACGCCTCCGTCACTAACCTGGCAGAAGTTAGAGCGCCTGACCACGGACTCCACAAATCTCCACCCAACGCTGAAATGTTAACTAGCGACATGGAAATCGCCGACACCGACCAAGGTGAATGGTACGATGCCAAGACATCCAAGAAGCGCAAAAAGAACTCCAGTTCAAGTAAAAGCGGAGACACTGTTACGAACTCGCCTACCACGACAGTTGGCCTGACTGTAATTTTTGTACCAGCAGTTGAAAACCAGAAAATCACAGCGATCAGCAGTCTAAAACTGTCTGTTGCATTGGAACAGCTGTGTCCCGAATGCATCCACGAGATTAGGCCCAACAGCAGATTAAATCTGATCGCAGTGGACACTCGAAATGGGCAGACGACCCGTGCGCTCCTTGCCTGCACTCAGATCTGCGGCTTGAAAGTTCGGGCGTAGGAGCCCGTCTCACGGCACTTCGCAGTAGGAGTGATCAAAGACGTGGACACTTCACTTTCTGATGCCGAAATTGAACAGCATATGAGATCACCAGAAGGCCGAGTGGCGAGAATTCGACGGCTTGGACAAAGTTCCATAGTAAAGATAGCGTTCAGCGAAACAACGTTGCCGAGTTTTGTTTATCTCGGTCACGTTCGCCATCCGGTGACGCCGTTCAAGGAACGCCCAATTCAGTGCCGCAAATGTTGTGGATATGGACATCGCGAAGCCAACTGCAAGCGCCCACCTATCTGCAGTCGCTGTGGAGAAGCCCACGACGGAAACGACACGTGTTCTGGTCAAGAAAAATGCGTGAACTGCAGTCAAGCTCACGCTGCCACGTCCTCTTCCTGCCCAAAATGGCAGAGAGAAAGTGAGACCCGCAGCTATGCACGCAAACACGCAGTTGACTTTCGCGCCGCAAGGTCCGCCGTCTCACAACAGAGGGAAACAAAACAAACGGCTGAAATTGAACAACGACCTCTACACTCACAGAACACTATAAATGAGACATCTAACAAGCAGAACCCAAGCGCCCATGGCTATGCTGCAGCTTTAAAGAAGAATCCACAGAAGCTCATGAAGGGGGCCCCTCCCTCAAATGACCGCAAAACTCAAGTTTTAGAATCCAAGGGAGAAAAGGAAAGGCCGTCGACGTCAGCGGCTGCCGCTCCTGATCCAATGCGGAAGACTACTCCCCCCTCTGACGCTCCGCCAATCAAAGGAAACGCATGGGAGAGCTGGATTCCGCTCCTCAGGAAAGCAGTTCGCATGGCCTACAGCCTATTATCTTCTGTCGACGCCCAATGGGCACGAAACATCATATCATTGCTTAATATGATTCTTCCGCTTATGGGAGAATTATAAACGCGGGATGCACCAAGAAGCCGCATAAACGCGTCCGCAATTGGAAATTACTGAACATATTATCAACATGACCAGCGGTAATTCAGGAATAACCATATGGCAGTGGAACTGCCGCGGCTTCGCCGGCAAGAAGGCAGTCCTGCAACAACACATTAAGCACGCAGCGCGCAAACCAGACGTGATTTTACTCCAAGAAACGCTCACGGACGCTCCCACCCTAATGGGCTATAGGGAACACGTTTGCACGATAGAGGGAAGGGGATTATGCACGCTCGTCAGGAAGGGCCTTACGTTCGTCGACCACGAACTTTGCGGCGTTCAAGTAGAACATTCGTTTGTGGAACTCATACCGACCAAACGCAGGAAGCAGAGCATATTCGTTCTAAATGTGTACAGCAGCCCGTCCAATCGCCGCCAGAGGTTCCGGGCGCTGCTCCAGAAGGCACTCAAGACCGCCGGGTCCCAGACGCTGTTCGCGGGGGGCGACTTCAACGCGGCAGAGGCAGCATGGGGTTACGGTTATAACACGGCCAAGGGGAGGAACCTCGCACAAGACACGCAGGAGCTAGACTTCGCGCTCATCACGGACCCGGCGCACCCGACGAGACTGGGCAACTCGGCCACCAGGGACACGACCCCGGATCTGACGTTCGTCAGAAACGCAGGGACAGCGAACGTTACGTGGAGCAACACGACGGTTGACCTGGGCAGCGACCACGCGATCATCGAGATACACGTCCCAACACCGGACAAAATGCAAGGCAGCAAGCGCACCTTTACGTGGACGGATTGGGAGGACTTCAGAAAGCAACGCGACCGACAACAACACGAAGCAGAAGAGATCACGGACATCGAAGCGTGGTCCCGCGAGTTAGTCGAGGACGCCAAAGCGTCGACCAAGACGATCGAGACCGACGTCGACACCGACAAGATGGACAGCCGCCTGGCGCACCTCATTGAGGCGAAGAATTCGATTCTGGCCAGATGGACGAAACAGAGACTCAACCGGAGACTCAGAAAAAAGGTTGCGGAGCTCAATCGCAGCATCGAGGAGCACTGCCGCACGCTCAACCGCCAGCAGTGGGATGAGATGTGCAACGCGGTGGACGGCCAACTACACAACGGCAAAGCGTGGAGCCTACTAAAGCATCTGCTGGACGCAACAGACACCAAGTCTCACCAGAGGGACCATCTCGCACGCCTGATACACAAGGAGATCGGGGAAAGCGGGAAAGATGTGGTGGCTGCCCGCCTGCGAGCGAAATACCTTCCGAAGACCCCGACCGCGCAGCACGGCCCGTACAAGGGCGAGCCCAATGAAGAATTAGACAGAGACTTCAACGTGGAAGAGATCAGAACAGCACTGCACGAACTCAACAGCAGGTCGGCACCGGGCCCCGACGGGGTGTCGAACCGCGCCCTAAAGAATCTCGATGACCGCTCAATGGAACAGCTGACAGACTACATCAACACCTGCTGGCGGCGAGGCAGCCTCCCGCGCCAGTGGAAGACCGCGAAGATGATCCTAATACCAAAACCCGGCAAACCACCGAGCCTCGACAACCTCCGCCCCATATCGCTGACATCGTGCGTCGGTAAAGTCATGGAGCACGCACTGCTCAACCGTTGGCAAGTGTACCTGGAACAAAAAGGGATCTACCCACCGTCCCTCATAGGCTTCCGCCAAAACCTCGGCACGCACGACGCCATGTTACAATTAAAACACCAAGTGCTGGATAACAAGACCAGGGGAACTAGGGCGATCCTCGGACTCGACCTAGAAAGCGCTTTCGACAAAGTCGCTCACTCGGCGATTCTGCGACAAATTTCACAACGAAACCTCGGCCTGCGCACTTACAACTATGTGAAAGACTTCCTGACGGACAGACGCGCCGTACTAGTGGCAAAAGATCTCCAGCTGGAAGAGCAAACGTTGGGCAGCGCCGGCACCCCGCAGGGCTCGGTCATCTCGCCCACACTCTTCAACCTGGTCATGATCGGGGTGGCAGAGAAGCTGCAAGACATCGAAGACGTCCGGCACACCATATACGCTGACGACATCACTCTCTGGGTGCACAGAGGCAGCGACGGTCATATCGAGTCAACGCTGCAGTCAGCAATTGACGCAATAGAGGCCCATCTTCAAGGCACGGGCCTGCGGTGCTCGCCCAAGAAGTCAGAACTCCTGCTCTACCGCCCCGCACAACGGGGCGAACTTAAAGCCCGAAAAAACTGTGAGGAAATCAGTCTACGCACGAGCGATGGCACGACCATCCCGACAGTCCCCAAAATCAGAGTCCTCGGCATGATAATCGAAGCCACGGGTCACAACGGCGGAACCATCACCAGACTAGTACACAAGACGTCCAACGCCACGAGACTCCTCAAGAGAATCACCAACAGAAGGAGCGGAATGAGGGAGGAGAACCTCACGCGACTCATCCACTCGTTCGTCATCTGCCATATCGCTTACGTTGCGGCCTTTCACAACTGGTACAGGAAAGAAGAAGACAAGATCAACGTCCTGATACGCAGGGTATACAAGATCGCCTTGGGCCTGCCGGAATCCACAAGCACAGACCGCCTGCTCCAGCTGGGCATCCACAACACGCTGAACGAAATCGCAGAGGCACAGCGCACCTCGCAACTGGAGAGGTTGTCCGGCACGAACGCTGGCCGCCGCATCCTCGAGAACCTCGGCATCAGATACCACACACAGCAGGGCCACAAAGTCACCATCCCAGTCGCGATCCGGGAGACAATAAGAGTCGATCCGATCCCCAGAAACGTTCATCCGGAGTACAACCGAGGCAGAAGAGAGGCCCGAGCCAAGGCTCTCCTCAATGCCCACAGCAACAATGTGGGTACGCGATTCGTGGACGCCGCCGAGTACGAGAGAGGCTCCCGATTTGCCGTGGCGGTCGTCGATTCAGACGGGGAAACGAAGATATCAGCAAGCGTGACATGCGAACGCGCCGAAGAAGCGGAGGAAATAGCAGTCGCCCTCGCTCTTACGGACCCGGCGTCCAATACAGTCCTCTGTGACTCGAGACAAGTAATCAGGAACTTCGCCAAAGGACGGATATCGCCACGAGCAGCCCGAATCATAAGCCAACGCCAAGTCCACCTAGAACCAGAACCCCCAACCCGACTCCTGTGGTTCCCCGCACACGTGGGGGAAGTCTCCGAGGAGCATCGTAACGGCAACGAGACGGCACACGCCAGGGCGCGCGAGCTAACAAACCGCACCGGCGACGGTCGTCCGTGGTACAGCAGCAAGGACCGTATGACGAGCTACAACGAAATCACCAAGACCTTCCGCCTGGCCCGACGGACACTCCCTCCGCCCAGCGACAAGCTGGACAGGGCACAGGCGGTCGCATTCAGACAACTGCAGACGCGCACGTACCCTAACCCGGCACAGTATCATAGAATGTTTCCCGAAATATACACGACGAACACGTGTAAGGTCTGCCGCAAAGAGGTAGCCACGTTAACCCACATGCTCTGGGACTGCACCAAAGACCCGCACGGTGCTAACTCCGGAACCCTCCCGCCGCGGCTGTCCGCTGCCCTGTGCAGCCCCAGCCTCGACAATCAACTCTGGGCCGTCCAGCAGGCCTGTGAGGCGGTGAAGCGGCAGGACTTCGACGCCCCTAGACGGGCGAAGAGGACCAGCGGCAACGCCCCCAAGCGGGTGACTTAGGCCCGGTCAGCGAAAGCTCTGCAGGCATTCAATAAAGTTTTTACCAACCAAAAATCCAACCTTCACGAAGATGGACTTGTAGTTTTCAAGACTGACATTCCAAAAGCCCTACCCTCTCTTTCACTTGCGTGTCTTGTGGACAGCAACAATGAGAAGCAATTGTTGTTAAGTTCGAACAAGGGATTTGTTAGATTGAAACGTGCGAGGTTGTTGTAATACGCTCGTGCAATGTGGGGTAACGGTACATTTGGCTCGTCTGAATCGTTCACCACGAATATTAATATGGTTAAAAGCTGATATATTTCAGCAAATGAAACCCTGCTTCCGCTTGTTTTCTTCTCCTGGTGACCTTCGATCACGGTATTTAATATCGTATGTTTCAAACTGATGGGATAAATAAAAAAAAAAAAAGAAAACTTAGATCAATCTAACTAAATCTGGGAATCAGTAAAGTACGTACAAATGTAACGTACTAGTATGTAACGATACGTTCCAATTTTTAACTGTAACGGGAACGAGTTCCTTGTTTACAGATGGAACTTGTAACGGGAACGCGTTCCAAAAATCAGGAGGAACAAGGAACGAGCTTTCTTTCCTTTTTTTGAGGAACGTATACAACACTGAGAGAGAGAGAGAGTCTCCTGGTTTTACTCTTGGGTTAGCGGGAAATATCAAAACGTGGAGGATGCATTCGCGCACGCGCACTGCTGTCGTGACGCGGTAGCGTTCCTCTTTCCTGTTTGTGCTACATCCGTATGATCCGCCACGGACACATGACGCCTACGAGTGTTCCTGCTATGACGCGACTTGAAGGGGCTCGTCTGATGACGAAGTCACGTATGTTTACTTAATTGCCGCGGCGTCGCCGAGTCGCTGACTGGAGCCGAGAGCAACTCCGTGAAACGCTTTCACCCCTCGGTGTTTTGGTGCAGCGTTTTCTGGGCCTTGTTGTATCGTGCCTACTTTCAGTTTCACACATTTGTTTTTGTTGCAATTTTCTGCGTAAATGTTCCCCTAAAAAAAAAAAAGAACAAACAATTTACGTATAAAAACATGTCGTCTTGTTTTTCCTTCTTGTGTTTCCATTTTTGTTTTTATGTCCGCGTACTTCTGTTTATTTTTATGTTTAAAATTGTTTCCATCGTTTTTTTATGTTTTTTTTTTTCATTTTCTTTTTCTACTGTAAGACGAATACATGGATTTATCTTCCCGCCAGGTGTCTCAAAATGTTTCGTTGTTCCTGTTTCCGATGCCGGCGAGCAGCGTTGGTTGTTGTTTTCGCTTAATGAAACACTAGGTCACGAAAAAAACCGGTGACTATAAAAGAAACTTTAACCTTCTAATATTGCCTTACCTTTTCAAAGTGTGCAAAAGAAAAAAAGTACTAATAATACGATGGAAGTGTCAGCCACTGAGCTTCTGGTCGCTATTTATTTATTCACCAGTCCTGTGCGATTACATGCAAGACTCAACATGTTGCGAAATCTTTTCGCAATCCCAACATTTACAACAAAGCCGACTTTACATGTTTTTATTTCTTTTATTGGAACCGGTACATCGTAACATGATACGTGACACTCAATGTGAAAGGACAGTTCCAGGTATTTCATTGTAACATTTTTGTTCCGCGTGAAGGTTTAACACGCTCGGGTGACACCCTCAGCCGCCATCTTTGTGGTTTTTCTAACATAGAAGTTCCATGTTGCTGTCGTTTTGTTTTTTGAAGCCTTCGCCACTCACTCGCGAAGACAGCCAAAAGACGAACCGATTTTTCTCCCCTGGCTGAGCCGGTTGTTGTACGAGTAGAATACAAAAGTTGACGCGCTCCACTTTCGAAACATTTTTATTGTTCCTATTTTTTTCGCACATAAGTCTGACTAACTCGGCCTTGTTTCTTGGTTTCTGTCAGTTTTCTCCGCTCTCCCCACGAAGTCCAGCTTTTGCTCTCGTTCACTGGGGTTACTGGTTCATCAATGAACGAAAAAGCGGCTTTGAAATGTGGAGCGTGCACTTCGACGCGTTCCTTTCCTTGTTCCTTTGCTGTTGTTACTTTAAATAGGTATGTCTTCCTTATTTCAAGAATGCAAAAAGAAAATAATTTTCAGGTTGTTTTTCTTGACCGTCTGATGGGGCTTGATGACCTCATGTTGGGGCACCTTAGCTAGGGATGTCGTTAGCAGAAACTCCAGGGAAGTACCTAGGGATTTTAAGGACTCCAGGGATAGGAGCGTTATTAGGCAGCCTACTTAAAATGCCAAGCCGCCTTGCTGAAGACGTTTGGTAAATGACTTTCAGAAACTGACATGTTCTACCTTTCTGACTAACGTAGTACTTACACGGAGGATGAAAGCATTTCTGCTTTCGTGGGCCAGTACGCTATCTTGTGTAAAATATGTCTTTTCAGTAAATAAAGTATTATTATTATTATTATATAAAAACACACGCCAAACAGTTGAGCACATTTACGGCACTTATGCCAGAGTCCCACTAGAGCGACAAACAGAACCAACGACAGCGACAAGCCTCAAACACATGCTGCATGCTCGCAATGGTACCTTTGGCAGGTGTTTAGTCGTTCGGTGCTCGTGAAGTAAGCTCGAGTGATTGCAAGCCTGCCAAACATACCCTCGCGTGCATGATGCTCGTGTTTGAGCGTAGCTTCCTTTATTCTACAAAGCCTGTCAAATTGCGAAAGACTCTGATTTGAGGCTTTTCGCTGTCGTTCGTTTCTGTTTGCCGCTCTAGTGGGACTCGGGCATTATTGTTCTCGGCATCGGTTCGCCAAAATAACATTCGGCATATATTCATGGGTATTCTGTAAATACTGAGAGCTGGAGATTCTATAGGACTCATCACAAAACTATTCGATGTGAATTACATTATTTTGTTCACACACACAAACAAACATACACACACACAATAACTGCGAAGATGATGACGATGTGCGGCTGGGTCGTACGCACGAACAGCGCGCATGCGCAGTACAACGGATCCAGCGCCACCGCTGCTATCTGACGTCAGCAAACAAAAACAAAAATGGCCGCGTCCAGGGATCTGTCACCTGTTTTGCATTCTGATCGGTGTGTCCTTATTCAGCGACGCGTATTTCTCCCCAGAGCAGCAGTGGCGCGTTCTTTCTGGTTTTGATCCTCTGCGGCGATCTGTCCCGTCACCGATTATAGATGTCGCATTGGGTCGCAATGTCGTCTGTCGCATGCATGCTGCCGATTAACGAATGCAACTGGGCGAGTTCATCTGGATCAGTGTGCTGTTCTCACGCCCGTTTCGGCACATTTGGCTGCTCTCGGCCGCTCTGGCCTGTGCTCTCAATGAGGGCGGCTCCCAATGAGCGTGGAGATCACCGGGCCTGTCCGGAATGTCGTCTGCTAGCCTGTCGCGGACTGCCGTCGTCTGCTGGCGCATTACGAATGCGGTGGACCGATCTAGATGGCTTTCCCCGTATAGCCTCATTTTTGTTCTGTTTTGTTTATGTACTTTGCGTTGTTAATACTCTATATTGCCGCGCGCATGGCCGAGATTTTAGAACGTTCTAGTAGAATCTTGTAACGTTTCTCATGTTCAGAATGTTCTGGATTACATTCTGTATAAAAGGAACTGAGACTGGCAACTTCAAAACAATCGCCCTTCCGTCGCCGACGCAAGATGCCGGCACCTTTGCACGTCTACTCCATCCGTGACTATATGTTTTTCTGTGAATCTCGGCGACACAGACTATGATATCTTGGTTTTGATGCTGCAGCTGCGCCTATAGACTCTATTATGTAATTGAAAGTTAGTCGAATACTTACGCACGACTGCGAAGAAGCATATGCGGTTGTCGCAAAGGCTAACACCTTTGCGAAATTGCCGAATTTGCCGCAGCGCCTACCTTAAAATTCTGAGGTGAGCCAAGGTGGCTTTCCCCGTTAAATTCAGATCTGGCACGGTTGCCTTGTTCGTGACCAAAGCGTTTTTTTTTATTTTTATGTTTGTGTTTTACTGCATGTCTACAACTCGGTGGAGTACGGCGGTCCGGTTTATTATTTTTTCCGCTTTTTTTTTTTTTACTCTACAGGGTCAGTTGCAGCACCGCTCGTGGATCGTGTGGGTCTTTTATGTCTGGTTTGGCGATACCTGCGAGGCTTAAGTGGAGCGGCGCTATTTATAAGGCATGACCGAAACTCGTCACGAACACTGCTGAACGTGTCCCATATACTACCCTATGTGGGATAATTGCTTTATTTTTTTTTTCATATCTTATTTTCCAAAAAAATATTACTTCGATTCCTTATTTGTAACGTCTATGTTCATTTACGTAAGCGGCTTATTGTTAGAGTGTAGTAATCGATACAAAAATGTTTCACGTTATTCGTGTCCTGTATATCAACTCCTGCTCCCCAACAAATTGAAACGTCGTTAATTAAAAGTGATAGAATGCTCCAGGCCGACCTTTTTATGTGATCAAAATACCTGCCGTGGAACCGAGTCACCACTCTGTGAAGCAGTATGGACAAATGAGTGTGGCGCTTGATCATCAAAAAAGAATGATGACCTTCCCACTGACGATAACCCTTTAAGTAAAAGTAGAAAGCAACAATATGTTTCCGAGTGTTGTTTTGGTGTGCAAGATATTTCTGTGAATAAACCGATGAACTGATTGCATTGAAACTGTTCACAAACTCGTCTTACGGTGGTGCATTCATCATACGCAAATTTTTTCAGTGTAGTTTTGAAGAAAAACAAAAAAGAAGCCTAAAATATTCCGTTTTTTTTTTCTATGCACAAAAAGAATGCTAAAAAAAGTATGGTTGACGAAACTCCTTACAGTTGGCACCACATAGAGCAAAATGACGTTAAAACTTAAAATACGTGTAAGCAAATCCGAGCGCGTGTGGCGCCATCTGTGAGTAGCAACATCAACCAGACGGTTTTTACCATCTTGCACAGTCAATACCGCAGTCTTCTAAAAACAGCTGATGTAAAACCCGAGGGAACGGGAACAAAAAAAAATCTTACATTACGATGACAGCAAGGAGACTTGCACGATACCCATCACAAATAAACAGGAGACTCGACAGGACAATGGTCTACCAACATTAGTGGATTAAGAAGATCAGTAGATTATAATTCGGAGATTCCAATCCAATGCGGAGCGTAAGTGTCGTCTGCTACTTCTGCGGCGGTTGCGGTGACGTCTGAACGCCGATGTTCTGATTGGCTCTGATTGGAAGGATAGTGGGTAGACCTCAAGACAGCCTGGTTTGAGGTCTACCCACTATTCTTTCCATCAGAGCCAATCAGAACTCGGCGTTCCGACGTCACCGCAACCGCCGCAGAAGTAGCAGACGACACTTTCGCTCCGTATAATGGACATCTTGAAATACCCGTTTCGAAACCGGCAGGAAAGTGTGTCGTTTTTTAAAATCTGAAGTAATCGGAAAAGTAACGGTTACTTTTTTTTCTTATGTAACGACCAATTACTTGTCTCGAGTAATTAAGTAATCTAATTGAACACTTTTTTAATTAAACGTAATTGTAATCCATTACTTTTTTTTTCGAGTAACGTGCACAAGAGTGGATGAAAGGGACCCCCCCCCCCCCCCCCCCTCGCCCAGCGTCGAGCTCAACACGTGGGGCCCAAACCTTATGACTTGTCAGCCATGAGGTTTCATGATCCATAGAAAGGTACATCGGGCTTCTTACAAGAATGTCACAATGACGCCATTTCCTCTACTCTTAGTTTTGCGCTTTAATAATCGAGTATCCTGTAGTAGAGTAGTAAGCTGGGCGAGTTGGTGAACGTTGAACATGGTTAAAAATCGCGCACAAAGAGACGAGGACAAACGAGGAAGGAACACAGAACACAGACAGGCGCGCACTCACAACTCTGTTATGTTAAGTGAAGAAAAGAAAGATGAAGCACGATTTATGACAGGGGACAACGGCACCAGGGGGTAAACACTTCAGTGAACCCGCGAGGTGCTCGAGGCGTTCACCATCTTGAGCCTGGCCGATCGCTGCGTTAGTCAGCCGGAAAAAGAAGTTGCCTTCTTGCGAACGTTTGACTGTGGCTGAACTGTTTACCTGCTGGTGCCGCTGTCCCCTGTCATAAATCGTGCTTCATCTTTCTTTTCTTCACGTAATATAACAGAGTTGTGACTGCGCGCCTGTCTGTGTTCTGTGTTCCTTCCTCGTTTGTCCCCGTCTCTTTGTGCGCGATTTTTAGCCATGTTCAATCGAGTAACCATTTCATTCGTTTATTCTTACGTGCGCCGTGATGTTTCCAAACGGTATATGGGCGTACAAATTCTTTTTAAGAAAGAAGAAACTCAGCGTCGAACACTCTCGTCGCGAAGGAAGGCGACAGCCCGTCAGAAAACGCAATTAACGACGGTCGTCAGGCGCAGATTAAAGAGGAAACAATCTTCGCTGCTCGTTCCTGAAACAGGGGTGAAAAGAAAACGAGTTCCCGTATAAAATGTCGATGCACTCGTTGATTGTGTCGAAGGGGAATTGTGGCCAGGTTACAGGTCGAAGCAAATCAAAACAGTTTGGATTAAAAAAAAAAAAAAAAAACGACGTTCCACCGCTCTTTTTAAATGAAACGTGGAGTGGAGACCGCAATGGCGAATCAATGGGACCATTATACGGGCCTTCTGCCAAGATGCTTTTCAGTAGATGCGCGTAGAGCGCATCACTACAACGCCAAAAGTACGGGTTTTTTTTTTTTTTCTTTTTCATGGAACGTGTTATGCGGTGTAGCCCAGCCCAGTGACGCTGTTTACAAACAAGTCGGCGTTTGCCCAGACCAGGTGTTAAGCACCGGGAAAGCGCAGAAACGAAATTTGCGTGAAGCATGCGGGCATGCGCTATGCCAACAGCAGCGCCTCACCGCACTGGCGAAACGTCAGAGCCCCTCTTTGGTGTCGAAAATGTACTCCGAGTGTTCTGATCTTTTTGTTTTTTAGTTCATTGCTTTCTGCTCCTGACAAGAACCTTTTGCGCGACTAAAGAGATAAAGGGAAGCAACATTATAAAAACAAACAAAAAATGTGTCTGTTTACCTTAGCTCGTTAAACCTTACTCCGTCAAACCTTAGCTTCGCCACTGAAGCAACATACGTATAGATTTCTCATGCCTACGCTCTCATGCAAACCCCTGAGAAACATACTGCCAGGCAACTCATCACTGCTACTTCTTGTGCTCCGTCGACGAACAACTTCGCTAGATTAGTGCTAGAGAAGCAACCGTAGTTGCACGAACAGCAAGTAAGTATGTAGTATGTTTCCCCGCGAAGAAACAGAATGAAGTCGCGGATAGCGTATGTCGGCACAGTTGTCGCTTGTTTTAACTGAGGCATGAAATGATTCTTAAGTTGTGCGAATATTCGAAATTTCAAATAGTAGTTTCGAATAATACACTATTCGGCATTCGCTTCGAGAAGAACTACACTATTCGCGTTTTTCGTAATGTTGATTGCGGCGAGTTAGCCCCGTTGAGTGCGCTTCTTACCGAGCACGGGTGCACTGCGGAGAAGCAATACCCGCGGAAGCAAGCTCTGCGGGTGTTGCTTCTTTGCAGTACACTGGTGCTGGGTAAGAAGCGCACTCAACGGGGTAACCCGCCGCGATAAACACTTGGAAAAGTGTGAATATCGCAATTGCGTGTTTTGAAGAAAAGCATACATTCAAAGCGGCACGGTGCACGCGTGCCGGCTGTATCTGAAAATGAATGGGAACTTTGTGAATGTGTATATCTACATCGTAGTAAAAGTTTCAAAATTAAGCTGACTGTTATGCAAGAGTATACTATGTTAGACAGATATGCCCTTGTAACCTGCGTCCATCATGTGCGGTTCTTTCTTTTATAACTGAAGATGAAAGAAAGAATATTTTATAGAGCAAGATTTGTAAATTCACTGAATTGGGTAGAGTTGGCCATCTCTATAGGATTCATTTTATGTCAAATCCGTCGTTTACCTGCCATCCCAAGACATCAAACCTTCTGAGGTCACAGTTCATAAATATATATAATTAAATTTAGCTCATAAATTTTCCCGCTGATATTAGCGGGAAGATGACGTCACGTGACCGTTGTAACTGGTCATTTTACCCGTTAAATTGAGCGGGAAAATTGATAAAAGATATATAGGGTCTACAAAAAAAAAATTGGGTTGTGCGTAAGTTTATGCAGCTTAGAATTTGGTCTGCCTCAACGGGCGACGGGAAGACCCGTCGCCCGTTGAGACAGACCAAATTCTAGCATCGTACCGGCGTGCGGACCCGTCGCCCATCGGGCGACAGGACCGCACGCCGGTACGATGCTCATCCAGATCGAAACGGGCAGGGGTGGGGAGTAAACGCAGGATCCTGGGGGTATGCAGCGTGAGCTTTCGCTCCACGTGCTCCGAGCTGGTGTGCGCTAGCCCAATCGGCCACTGATCAAAACGCCGCGACCATGGCTGTAAGAAAAAAGTCAGGGAAAGTTTGAAGGTCAGTTTTCATGTGTTAGGTTCGTCCGAGAGCGTGGATATGTGCCGTGAAAAGGGGAAAACCAGACGCCGTCAGACCACGATTGCTTGGGCGGGGAGCACTTTGGGATTAATTCACAGATACTTGTGGTCATCAGATTTATTTGTTTCATTCCAACATGAACGCGGGAAAACTGTCAAGTTGCACGGACCACCTGCGGACTGCGTTCAGACCGTCTTCAAGTTCAAATGGCCGCCTGATCGTCCGAACTGTCGTCTGCTCTTTCAAACGTTTTTTTTTTTTTTTTTCTTGTCGTCTGCTCTTTCAGACAACACCGGCCCTTAGATCAAACGTTTGCCCGGTGATTGCGATAAGAACTAGGTACAACCCTCAAAAGACATTTAACTTTGAAGGTTGAATTAGGTGTTGATCATTGCTATCAGTGGCCACCACCGACTTGTTATGCCTGATTTATTTGGTCCGATTCTACTTGCGATTTTCAGTGTCGACGTCGACCATCTTAGCTACGGTTCACGCTTTTGCAGCCCGAGCGACGTCGCGACTGAAAATTGCGAGCGGAATCTCATCATGCGAATTAGGCTTTAGCGTCTATCCTGCGGCGTCAACGCGGAATGAATCGCCGCATGTTACATTATTCGCGCCAAGTTTTGAGCTGTAACGAGCCTTCGTAGTTTTTCTCTGAGGTCGCTAAGTAGTCAGACGTGACATTACGTGACTCGCGGTGCAAAGTCATGTCATGTGAAGTCAAGGTGTCAGCAACGCTAATAAATCTAGCGACGTTCTTTATTTAATTTGACTTGACGCAGTGACGTCACGGGGCCAAATTATGTGGCATTACTTGACAGCTGGTCTGGAAACCATGACGTCACGTAACCCCGTGACACACGATTAATCCTAGTGTCAATACAAAAGCGCCACGAAAACTCCCACAATTTCTCATACTCTGCAATTCTGTATATGAGGATTTGATTAATACATAGAAATACAGCTGTCAATATTTCCTTCTCAAATATTCATTTTGTTATATTAGCATAAAAGAGAAAACGTTACAGTGAACCGTTTTGAACCGGTTACCGTTATATTATTTTTCGGTTCAGTTCTGCTTTTGTTCCAAGATGGTGGCGAAGATTTTAATTCGGTTCAGTTCCGGTTCAGCTAAAAGTAACGGTTCCGTTCCGGTTTTCGGTTCGGTTCGATACCCGCTCCTAGGTGCTTGGCGGGAAAGTAGACGCTCCGGGTTTCCTAGTGCCGTTACCTCCAAAAGGAGGTAAAACCACACCCTTAAAGAGAAATGTCTTACCTCCGAAAAGGGTTGAGCTTGCACCTAAAAGGAGGTAAAAACAGCAGGTGGAAGCGCGTGTTGTCACGCACAAAAGGAGGTTGAACGTGTAGTCTTACCCTGAAAAGGAGGTAAAAGCAGCTATTGAGAGCATAATGGGGCGAAGTAACCCCCTAAGATAGGGTGCAGAGTTGCACCCTGTTACGGGAGGTGACGATACAGTTACCTCATTAAAAAGGTAAGTCCTACACCGATTTGTTTTTAGAGTTTATTCTTGATAACTTTGGTAATGATATCTGATATATTCCGCTGACGCCTTTCCGCATGCATTGTTTCGTTTATCCGAGCTATCGGAACTATTTATTAAAATTCCCCAATTTTCGCTTCGACGAATAAGGCGGGTCTTGATAACGTATCGACTTCTGCAATAGTCATGGACAACTTTCTGTGGCATTTTCGGCGAGAGGAGGAGTGTCTGTGCACTGTGCACAGCTCTAATCTTGGTTCATGCACGCGCCCCCGTACCTTTGACTGCATAGCCACAGAAAGTTGTCCAGGAGTGTAGCCGTAGCTTTCCCTCCGCCTGCGAGTTGTCACCTGGCCGTGCGTAGACAGGAACAGCTCGCGCAGCGCTGTACCTTTATAAGTGCGAAACCAGAAAGGAGGTCACTCACTACTCCCTCCCCTCGGGCGCCGAAGCGCCCCCTGCCGAGCGACTCTCACGCCGCAGTGTGGCCGGTACTGGAACTATGCAGTGGGTGACGCCGATTTCTAAAGGCCGTTTCAGACACTTGCGTTTCGAGTACGACCGATCGCGTTACGACCTCTAATACTACGCGTTACTATGCCAACCGAGGGCCGCTGCGTTTTAACGCGGCTTAGGGATAGTGGTCACAAGCCATATATTGGCTGATGAAACCTTTATTTTTCTCCAGCGGAATAAAAAAAAAGGTTTCATTTTTTAAGCGGAGATAAATAAAGGAGAAAAATATCGTCTGTGTATACTGCATACATGCTCTATGAATTAGGTCATATTACGGTATGGTCTGGAGTCAAGACCATACACACAATATATTTACTTCGAAAATCTAATTTTCTACTGAGTTCTTCCTTATGTATCTTTTCTTGCGAGCGCGTTTAATTATTATTTGTATTCGTTCGAAAATATAAATACTTGACAATGATTTTGTATTGCAAATTTTGTTACTCCATTTTTTTTTGTTTGTTACGCGCTTCCTTCTTGCGCGCGTATGAAAGATAGAAATAGTTCAAAGGGTATATACCCCGAGTATGTCTCTCTAGCGTTTATATTATACTGCCCTCGTGCTCCCGGCCCACATGGACATCTTCGTGCGGTGCAGCTAACGCTGCAAATAGATTGGTAAAGGCTGCAATCATCGGTGTCGGTCAGCTACATTTTACCCAGAATACTGGAGTTACAATTTGCGGTTATAAAAAATTCCAGCAAAAATCAACTGGCTGCAGACAGAGGATGAGAAGTGATGCAACATCCTTGTCGAATCATTACATCATTTGACGAAGGTGGTGATCAAACGATCTCGCATTTTTAACAACGTGTTTTAGGTTATTTTACGCTATAGGAATTATATCTGCCTTGGGATGGTGGCTTAGATCAGCGCCGTCCGAAAGCATATACGAGCCAAGCCACCAATATTCCAAGGCCCCCCCCCCCCCCCCCCCAGACCGCTTTTTTTACAATATTAATCCTGAAACCAAGCGTTTAAAATACGAGATCATTTGATCGCCCCTCTCGTGAAGTGGCGTTAATATTTGATTAAAACTTTGCATCTAGTGCCCCGGAGTGCTCTCGGAACGCCAGTCACTAATCCGTTCTCAATCGGATGGGCCAGTGAAGAGAGACTGCAATATCGCTCTCCAATGATCGAAACGTTTAGTTTTGTTGAAGCACGTCGTTACTTCAACGTGTAGTTCTCTATGTCCACAAAAGTGGACGCTCTGGCTGCCGCCATCTTGTTTTATTATGAATACTTCATTTAACTCGCAGGAAATGAAGTAAACCTTCGCGTGCCTCACGGCACGAACTTAGGAAGTGAACGTGCAAAGCAAAAACCTAAAATTAAAAAAAAAAAAATTAAAAATGTTTGGGGGGCGCATGACGCGAAATTAAGCAGTAACGATGAAATGAGACCAGACAATTTTTTTTTGTCAAGAAGTCAGAAAAAGGTCACTTTGTTCAAGAGAGAGAGAGAGAGTGAAAACGAGGCGAACTGTTGTGCACGTGCAGGTCGCGATGAAGCCACCTCGTCTAATTGTTTTCGTGTAATTTGGTTCGTCACTCCGCGGCGGCAGCGGTGGCGGACGCTTCCTGTTCCGCCCAGCAAAGGCTGTCAGCCGTGAGCCGCACTCGTCTCTCCCCTAAGCTGACAGTGCTGTAAAAAGCTACGCGTTCTTAGGACCAATCAACCGCCTTCCTTTCGTCACCCGACCCCGCAGGCTTCGCACGCGCGTATGACCGGAAGCGTGATCACGTGACAAAGGTTAGACGTGGTCCGGCAAGCACTTAGCTTCTGCCGCACTGTCGGCTTACGGGCGAGCGGAGTCCAGCATGCATGCTCTCGATTGCGACGGTTTTTTGCAGCGCTTCCAGAAAGTCGACTCTTGCCGCCCTCCCCGTCGTTCTTGCTGGGTTGATGAGGTGTCACGATCCCCGTGTGACATGCACTACATGCACTGCCCGCGTTCTGCATGCCCGTCAGCGGCCGATTTTTCTCGCCGGCTCGGCTCGCTCTCTTTACGTCGTCGGAACGTGATTGGGAGGGCTGCGATACCCGCCACGCTGTGTTATACTTTCGAGTTTCAAGACACACTTCACACTCGAAGTGCCTCCGTCTGGTCCCGCGTTGGCATTGCAAAATTACGCGAGCCTCGAGGAGAAGGTTGGGAATGTTATTCTACGCGCCGCAAGTCCTCGCCTTTCCCTTATAAAACACCTCGAAGTAATAACCAAAATAAGGTGTTGCCAAACGCGCCTGTAAGATGGAATTTGTTTTAGGCTTTTGCCTATGAAATGTTACAATTGCAGACCCCAGTACGTGCAGCGCGTGTAGCTACACTCGCAACATGCTCCTTGGTACTTGGGTAAACAAAAAGTGAATATAGAATTCGCTTAGAAAAGCCAATTTGTAAAGTAAAAACAAAATTTAAAAAAAAGTCCTGGCGACACCTAGCCAAGGGAGCGGGCCCGAAAATCAGCGGTTGTTGTTTAAATTTACTTGTGGTTGTTTGGATTCTCAACAATAGGAGGAAGAGAACCCCCGAAATCACAAATTAATTTAAATAACAGCCGCTGATTATCGGGCTGGCTGTCTTCTTGGTTTGCTTTCCTCTGCTGTTTCTAAGCAAATTTTATATTAGCTTAGTTCGTTCATTGATTTTTATTTGAATGAAGTCTGCAATGCTAACGCGAAAACAGACTTCATTTTTAACCCTTTACATGCCTCATCTCAATTATATAAAAAAAAACTGAAACTGTGACACTAGCCTTCGGTAATTCTGAAGACTCTCTTCTGAAATTATAATTTTCTAATCTCCTCATTTAGAACTTCGGATACATTTTGAATCGTTACAACCACCAATACATGTTCGCTAGGGATAGCCTCTGCGTGTGTTGCACGCTTTCAATGGCAACACCTTAAGCGCTTCATGTCTATTCTTAACCAGGCAGAGGGCTGCCGAACTTTTACCTTCAAGGTACGTACACTGCACTGTTAACGCAAACACGTGATCGCCGTTTTTTCTTCTTCTCCTTCTTTTAGAACCAAATGGCGGTTATCACAACTAATACAGTTGATGCTAAGTGCTCATTTGGAACACTCACCCAAGTGCATGATAAAAGTTTAAGCCCGCCGATACCCTTTAAAAGCAACGCGCGAAGGTGAGCCGGTGTCATGTTCATGTTAACAGTCTCACACTCGCACAGTACAAGCTGAACGTCATTCGCATTTCACAACGCCTTCTTCGCCGATTCCCGCAAAGGCGAACTTGGGCCGAGACGGCGCCGTCAATGAGGTCAGAGGCGGGTGTAGTATACGTACACCGATCACGTCCACAGGGTGCTGGAATCGAAAATAGGCGCAAGGACCCTTCGATTCGGCACGCGTTCATAATCCGCATTTGCATTCGTTCATCACCTTACGTCATTATGCATACGACAGAAGCGCGCGCACGCGCGCGCTTCGAATACTCGCTTGCGAGTTATTCTCAGGTTAAAGAACTCGCATAAAAAAAATAAGAAAATCGCCATCTGATAATATTTGAAAGCTTGAGTCACAGACTTGTCTCCTACGCAATAAAAAAAAGGTCGCGGAAGCGACAGAAACAAAAATATTAAAACTTAGGCGTGACGTAACGTTTCGCAGACATCCGAGACATCCGAACATGTATGTCCTCGTATACAGTCCCACGGAACCCAAGTCTCCTATACTCCGTTTCATCCTAAGATAGATCGCGGCGGACGCTACACGGCCATCCTGGCCAATCTCGCGCTTCGGCCGTGTCACGTGACAGCAAGAAACGCGCGCTTCGCGGTATACCCCTTCCGCACGTCACGGTGACACGAACGCGGCTTTGGATTGGCTTGGATAGCTCGTGGCTTCCTCCGCGCGGTCTATCCCAAGACGAAACGCAGTATAAACTCCGTTCACCCCTAAGCTGGCAGTGCGGTTGAAGCTATACGTGGTTGGTGGACCAATCACGCCGCGATCGTTGGTCACGTGATCACGCTCTTCCGCCCGTACACACGCAGAGCGAGCGGGGTCGGGTGACGCGAGGGAGGCTGTTGATTTGGCCCGTCTTGCTCGCAGCTCTCACCGCACTGTCGGCTGAGGAGTATAGTCGACTGTTCGTATACTTCTTTCTAATGTCTCGATCTGTAGGCATGAGGGGTAGTAGCGCAATCCTCCCACAGGTTCAGACGGGGGCGTTCGCTTGTGAGCGTGTACAGAAGGCCAGCGACGCGTGTCGGGTTATAGAGGCAACGTCTGCGAAGGAGCCAACCGAAGAAGTCAACGTTTTTGTGTGTCATTCCCCGGCATTTTTCTTTCTTTCTTCCTTTTTTTGCGGCGTTGTGAGTTAGAGATAGATGTCTGCGCAAGCTCGTGCAGGTTGGTCAGGTGTCCTGATCTCATCGAGCCGATGAGCCTCGTCTTTGTAGGTAGGAGGAATCAGTCAGTTTCGTTGTGCCTAACAGGAGTTCGCCGAAAGAGGGTCAGGCTTTCGTTTTCTTTTCTTCGCGTCTTAAATTGTTCGCCTTGATTCTTCAATTTGGTGGGCGCCGGTGAGTTGACTGCGACACTCTGTTTTCATTCTGCTTTTTCGGTATAAGAGACAGTTTTGAACTTTTAAATTTTTGTAGATTTTTTTTTTTCACAAATGGTGCATTACGGTTTGATTCCTTATAATCTTCTCATTGCGCTGCTCGTTTTGCTTTCGTTCAATTCCCGTTCGCTCGGTCCCCCTACTTTTCTGCTTTAGCTTATCGTTCCTGAAAGGGTTCTTAGTTTTGAAGTACAACTAGTGCACATCTGACTGTATCACTTCTGAACCGTAGGCTTTCAAATAGTCGCATCTGATTTCGGCAACCGGTTCCATTATACTCATACGTCTGTCCTAAAAGAAAGATCTGTGTTTTCCAAGCACGAACTGAGTCCTAACAGCTGAGTTTACTCAAGTTCGGGCTCACGAACACACCGAAGACTGTCGAAGTCATAGAGTTATTAGGGACTCTTAGCAAACCGTTATCGTGTTCCGCGTACCGCACGACCGGAGCCTTTGAAGCATGCTTTTAAGCGAGCTCCCCGCGGTGACGGTATCACTCGGCGCGCGCTTAAAGGGGCACGGAAACGAAATTTTAGGACTCATTTTATTGCTTAGGCGTATACCACGTCGCATCAGCACCTGAAGAACATCAGTCTTTCGTTTGTAAACGCAAGAAGATCCAGTATAAAACGAAGAAAACGATTTCCCAGTCGCACCTAGTGATTGGGGGGCCGAAGCTTTGCTGGGGGATCGTGACGTGCTGCTCCTCCCACAGTGGCGCCACCCTCGGCAGTACACCGTACTCATATAGATACCCTAGCCGTGAACGCAATGACGCTACCACGCTGCTTCGAGCGGCACCCGATTGTTTTGGTGTCGCCGAGTTGTTTCTGTGTTTATTCACCACGTTTGCGTGCTGGATATTGCTCGGCAGAGGGCTGCGGCAACAGCGTGCTGAACGGCGGAACGCCGATTATCCCACGGGTTTCCGAACGATGAGAAATTCCGGAGCGTCTGGATCCGTCTCGCGCGCCCGTCGTCTCTCGGGCACTGGCGAAAACCGACTGACCATTTTCGCGATGGGGACTATTTGAGAGGAAATCCACTGTACTTAGGAGTCTGGATCTTTCTACCAAGAATATTCGGTTGCTACCAGGGGTTGTGCCGACTATATATCTATATATCTATATATATATATATATATATATATATATATATATATATATATATATATATATATATATATATATATATATATATATATACATGTGTGTGTGTGTTTTTGTTTTTTCAAGAAAGAAAAGCAGAAGAGCTATGCGAACCGCACGAAAAGCGAAGTAACACGCTGTTAATAAAACACCTAATAGCGTATACCTCCAAGTTCGCCAGTCATTATTCAATGCGTGTCATTTCTTGGTGACCCCGACCCCCTTCAGATCTTGTTGGCCGGAAGGTCGGTCTGTCGGATGGTTCGTACGGTTCTAGCCCAAATCGCCTGTCTGTCACCATGTGCGCGATCCTCGTCCTCCCGAGTTCGTAGGTCATGGCGGAACGCACCGTGAACTATGAGGGCCGAAATGAATACGTCACGACGGTCGTCGTGCAGCTGCGCAGTCCTCCGCCACTCCAAAATGCGAGATTGTAACACGGAAAAGCCACCGCGTGGCGGTGCTCCTAATCACGCCAGCCTTTGGCTGTGCTGGGGAGCCTGACGTCACGATTACGACGTTCACATGACTGTCAAGACGCATCTCATGCCTCGATGACCGATTTCTAAGTGCTCGCTAGAATCGGACGCTTGAAACAAAAAATATAGCCATCCGCTCAAAATACGAACGTGCTATTGCCATTTACGGATATCATTGGTCATATTTCACCCATTTTGAAAAATTATTATTATATGTTGAATTTCGTTTCTGTACCCCTTTAAAAGCACGCTTCAAACGCTCCAGTAGTACGGCGCGCAACACAATAATGGTTTGCTGAAAGTCCCTATAGGTGTTCAACTGGCGCTAGTGTGCTGTTACAAATTGAAGCAGACAGCAACCTGTCGAAAATTGACTTCCGGTAATGCTTTTCTACAGAAAAAAGTGAGTGCATTTTCTCTCGGCGCTTGATTATAAGAGAAAATATCACAAATAATTCGTACTTATACGTAGCTTAGAACATTTCTCAGTCACACAGACGAAATAATTGGACAGTTACGGCGTGTTTCTTTCAAATTCATAGCATTAGACACAGTGATAAAAACAGCTTCATACATGCAATTATGTGCACTGTTGGACACTGTTTGCGCGAACAAGGCGTTGGCGCCTTTCAGCATGGGGGATACACGTGCCGAGCGAACGAAGGTCATCTTGAAAGCCGAGATAGACTCGCAGAACTACGCAGTAACACTGGATCAGTAACTACCTGTGCATTCAGACGATCAAAATTAATTGAAGGGCACGTAATACAGTCCGATTTGCAATAAAGAAGTACTGCTTTATTCTTTCTGCTCATAAATACGTGCGAAGATGCTTGTTCTGCGTTTAAAGCATCACCCGCGCGCTCGAAACCTTTGAAAATAGGGAAGACGCCAGAGAACAAATGCCCGATAAAAGCTGGCCGGCATAAGAAGTAATAAAACATAAACACCTTTTATAACCCATGTACTTAATACTTTACGTTTGGAATGATATTAACCACTCGTAAATATGCACGACGGAGGCATTCTCATATAGTGATAGGACGGGGCATATTATCAATATATAAGCGTCACCGGAGTGCCGGTGAACCTTGAACACACCCTACATTCCTGTTTTTGTTTTCCATAGAATTGTCGCTTGTTTTTTTTTTTTTTTTTTTACACCTGTTATGGAACAGCGGTTTGGGCCTTAAAAATAGCAAAGTTTAACATTGTTTACTGATGAATAAAAATGCTGTAACAAAAACAATTACACTTCTACATTGACTATGAAGATACATACTCAAAACTGGAATTTTAAATATTGTTTACGCTCCTTGTGTAGTGATTCGTTGTCTTGGCGTTCCATGAACCAATGACGCGTCTCTCCGTTTGAATATTTAAAACGAGGCTCGCGGCATCCGAGCTCGCTGCGTATGATAGTCCTCGCGCTTGCAGTGCTAAGTCCGTAACAGATCTTCAGACAGTTACTGTGAGAGCGCGGGCGAGCCGGTGTATAGGTATCACTTTGATGAATTACACATTGACTCTCATTTTCCCTCCGAATTTTTCACCTACGACGCATGCGCACACACACGAGACTGGGGGCGAGAAAAATGAAAATATCAACCGGGAAAGAGAACGAAAAAGGTGACAGAAGGACAAACTTCTCAAACCTTTCTCCTCCTGTCACCTTCTTCTTTAACGGTTGATGTTTCTTGTTTTCTCGCCCCAGTCTCGGATAATTCATCAAAATGGTAAATCTTCGGGCATCCATTGTCGGTGCCGTTTGTGATCTCATTTCTTTCTTTCCAGATAAAAATTCGTACCACGCGTTTACGTTGTAAAGCTTTAACGGTCGTGCGAGAGGAGCCGCGATTGAACGTGCCGACACGATCCTAGACAGTCTCGTTTTGGCTTGGCTTGTTGACACCGGCTGCGCAGCCGTCCTATTTTAGACTCCTGTTCGTCTGCTTTCATCTCGCCCACGTCGACCGCTTATCGGTCAGACGGCGACCGGAAGTGGTCGTTTCCTGTCCGTTTCTCGTCTTTTTCCCGAAGTTTACACACGTTCTGCGTGTGTGCCCACTTCCGAAGTTCTCCGCCGGGGAGTTCGCCCTCTGAATAGCTCAATACCACCAGGACGACTCGTTCATCTGTTTCAACATCTGTCTTTTTTTCTTCTTTTTTGCCCCCTTACTTAAACGTACGTTTAGACCGTTTGTTTACTTCCTGTATCTGTCAGGTTTTGCGGTCCTATGTTCTTTCTGCTATTTCCATTTTCTTGTTTCAGACGGTTATGTAAATGGAAATCTTTGTTCGCTGTAAAGGTCATGTTCGCTCGTCGTATTTTTTTTTTTTTATGGCTACCGGTTTCTTTTTTTTTTACGCTAAAACTCTTGCGTGCCAAAAAGAGCACACACACAATTTAATTGTCTGATTAGCATCAGCATAATGCCATACTTGATTCGGAGTTGTTTTGTTTGTTTTTCAGTTCATTTGCATGTTCTGCATGTTAAATAGTGAATATTCCTAGTATGCTATCGATGTCGATCTAATTTACTACGTACTGAATAATTTAACTTATTTTTAGGTCGAACATTTGTCAATACTCCTTAGCTCGACGCCTGGTAGAGTTAAAGTCATACACAATTCTCGCTTCCTATTTTATTTGTACATTTCCTTGTAGTCGTGATTCTGAGATCGCGTGTGACACTGATCACAATCTAGTTGTATATATATGTATATATATGCGGGCTGTCAGCTTATCCAAGAGCCGCATGCACATTTGACGCTAAAAAGAAACTGTGTTAAGTGCTTTACAACTTGTCGTTTATACATCCCACACTCAGCTTTTAAGCGAGGTCTTCTTCTTAATTTGCTCTTTGTCTTGAAAAAGCACGCCCCCTCCCCCTCCCCTCCCCCATTTTTTTCCCCAAAGCTTTTTTTTTTTTTATTACATAAAGCCGCACTGCTTTGGTCAAAAGCCTTTTGGCACGGTTTCAGTTTTGATAGCTTTCCCCTCTTTCCAAAAACTAACCCATCATTGTCGAATTTGGTGGATCGTGTCCGAACTTGAAATATCAGTAGAAATATCGAAGCAAGCAAGCAGCCTCATGTCTAACTCTACCTCTGGCGTGTTAGGCGGATTGATAGATGAATTAATAGATGCTAATGGCTATACCGGGCGGTAGCCTGCGCCACCTAGTGTTGAACCTGAACCCCTTCCCTTTATACTGGCCCAGTTGCTCGACTACTGTCACTCACATGAAGACGAGAACGGCAGGGAGGTCTTTCGTTTGTCCCAGCGGGAGCGTCCTATACCTCCGATAACGCTTCGACCTCTCGCTAGCGTCGAGCGTGCATGCGCCGGCCAAGCACGGCGGAAGGCAGCGAGCCCGTGCTCGATGCCGGGCGTCTCAAGGAGACGCCCCGGCCGTTCTCATACATCCCGTCAGTGGCTACAGAAGTGAGCTTACAACGGTGTGAACCTATGTAATACCATCTAAAAGACGAGACTGCACATAAGTCATCACGCAACGCAAAACGGCGACGCAAGACGCGCGCGCGGCGACGCGTCTTGGGTCGCCGCGCGCGCGTCTCGCGTCGCCGAGTTTTGATTGGCTCTGACCGAAAGATAGTGGGTAGACCTCAAGGCAGCTTGCTTTGAGGTCTACCCACTATCCTTCAATTCGAACCAATCAGAGCTCGGCGTTCTGGCGTCAGCGCAACCCCCTGCCACAGGAGCAGACGAACTTGCGCTCCGGTGATATTGACCAACTCCTTGAGGCGACATTACATCGTCGTATACGTATCGACTTCCGTGGCCCCACGCAATTAGTAATGGCATCGTTTTCACTGACGTGGGTTCGTTGGGTGTACATATCGAGTCGACGCCTCTCGTTGCGATCGATTAAACGCGCAGAAAAGGGCGTCGCGTTTCCCGTGTGCCCCTGTTGTTTTGTCGCGACCCTTGCGCATTCCAAAAGCGAGACGGTGACGGCTAAGTGACGCGGATGTGAAACGACACCGGGCATGTCAAGGCGACCCGAACGCTCCTGGCCGTTTGGCGAGGATCGCGCAGATGCATTCTGACTGTATAGTTCGTCGTCGCTGGCAGCGAAGGAGCTACAGAGTGCATCGCGGTCGTTGGGGGCTCGCCGCGTTGATCCGCTACGGATGACTCCCGCGAATTGAAACGACGACATCGTGGCTTCGAACTGCCTGGGGGTCGATAGCAGCGTGCCCGAAAATGTCTCGTGTGGCCGAGGAGATTCCCGGGTTGGATCCCGGATGTGCCGTCGTGATTCGTCAGATCCGGAGGCTTCTGCAAGAGGTGAGATGTGTGTGAGTTGACGCTAAAGGCCGGCTTTTACATTTGGGTTTGAGTATGATCGGCTGTGTTGGAACCGCTCCTAACCGTTTACGACGAGAGAACAGCCTGACGCCATCTATCGGTAGCCCTGGAGCGCTTCCGATCTGCTTACTGTAACGTTTGCTTACAATAAAGCTTTTTTTTTTTTTTTCAGTGTTTCCGAGCTTAATCTACGAACTCTCTATGGGAAATAATCGCTTATTACATTGTTGTCAAATTATTTTGAGCACACGGTGAAGGTTGATGCGTAATATATACAAACATCGGAGTGTTTTAACTGTTTGTTAGATTGTATCAGTGAGATATGATATCTCTTAATAATCGTTCACAAGTGGTTGTAAAGCGGTCGATTACACTGAAATGCAAAGGAGCTTAGCAGCGATACTGCTTTGGTCACAAGCGTTTTTATTTTGTGTATTTCGTTTGTACTATAACGCGGAAGAGCCTGGATTTTAGTTTGCAGATCGCTTATCCCGTTTTTTCTGCGCGAACACCCGTACCCGTCTACATTGCGCGTCTTTATCTCGTTAGGTATACGTTTCAGAGCAATACACCTGTTTGTACAGTAAACCATTCAGAGTTGTAGCGTATATCTAATACGTTACTTGTTACTTGTTGTTGTTGTTTTTTCAGCAAATTATTGATCTCGTTAATTTTTGCGAACAGGACGGGGCGACCTATTTGAGCTGCGTTTCGACCAAAAAGTGGTAATTAGACTTTTTTATATTATTTTTTTATGAGGAACGTGTACAATGCACCAGCCTTATCTCATTTGCGCTGTTTGTGGCAAGATCCAGAAGTATACAAAAAGTCAACGATGACAGTCTTCAACAAAGTTGAATAGTACTGCCCTGCTTATAAGTTATTTATTGGTGAACAGATATCAGCGCCCCGTCCAATTTTGTCGATCATGAGAACGAGCAAAACTGGCGAGGTTTGTAATCATGTACGTTGTGTCTTCAGCAATTTTTTTTCTTTTCTTTTTTGTATAGCGCATTAAATTTTATTGCTTTTACGTCGTTTGTGGTTTTTTTTTCTTTTTTTTTCTTTGCTTAAAGAGCAACAAGGAACCGCGTTACTTTTTAGTGTAAAGTGATGATTCTCTTTTAAGGTAAAACACCATGTGATTTTAGAGTGTAACGCTTGCTTTGAATGTTTGAACTCGTTTCTTTGAAAACTCGTAGTAGTAACAGCTGTTATTTGAAAAGTAACAAGAAAAACTCGTTACTTTTTAAGGTAAAATGATGCGGCTTTTTCTTCTTTTTTTTAAAGCTAAAGCTTTGCTCTGTTTTTAAGAGTTAACTAGTGCGTGCTTTGAATGTTTGAACGCGTTTCTTTGAAAACTCGTAATAGTTACGCAGCTGTCATTTTGAATGAGTAACGTCTGGCCGTGCCTAGTTAGTTTTTGTAGTAGGGTATACCTATCTAGTAGCATGAGTGCAGTCAAATGAATGTGTAGTAGACATATGTGTAATATTCCTTTTCTCCTCGATTTCGCCCAGCGTGTTTGAATCGAACGCTAATGGGCAAAACGACAAGCAAAGATTCGCAGTTGACACTATTAAATTGGTTTTCCAGGAAATGGAAGCGAAAGGGGGAAACAGAAAGGAATGGAAAGTGGAAAATCAAGAGCGTTGCAAAAGTAACCTACCGATGCAATGGTTGCACTTGCGCACGGAACTGCGCAGATAAACCACGGAGTCACCTAGACACTCGGAAGACATTCGTAGACCATTTTAATCTCCTGAAGACGTCCGCAGGGCCACCTTTTCTACCAGGTCGAGGGCAGCGTATTTGGTACTTCCTTCCCCATTGGAAATGAGGAACCAAGTGCGTTCCAGGCGGAACATCTATGGGACGTCTTCAGAACATGCATGATCAAATTCGGCATCCATGGACGTTGAACGCACTGAGCTTTCGACGGCGATCTTTCTTTCTCCGTGGCGCTTAGCAACTAAAGGAGGCCCTTGATTGTCGTTTCATTTGTGTTGGCTTAAACTGAAGATTTGTTACAGAACTTACGTCCTCCAGGATTTTCTGACAGCGGTAACACAAGTCCCACATTCCAGACTTTTTTCAACACATCTATTCTTTTTTTTTTTTTCTAGCTCGATTGAATAGGCATTAAGGAGTATGATAACTATTGAACAGTAGAAGACAGCTCATCGTCATCCATTGGCGAAGCTCCTCATGCCCTCGACGGCGACTTTAGTCCTTTGGGAATGCTGGGAACCCTAAAGAAGACATCGTGTTTTCTTATGGAAACAAAGTGCGAACAAGGAAGATGATGAAAAAGGAAATCCACAAGTCTATAATCATTGGAGAGGAGGGAAGGGGGGGGGGGGGGGAGGGGGAGGTAGACTCTTTGGACGTGGGCGAGCCCGCGTCACCACTCTCTCGGCCTTCGGTCATGCATGTGTAGTTGGCGTCGCGTGACCGAGTCGCGTGAAGAGTTAAGTTGCGTGACGGTGGAATAAGCCCTGCACATGACACTCCTTCGTCCGAGGGGGAATCCGATGGCAACTCGAGCACAGGAAGAATGTGTTGCAGCATCCAAGGCCGTTTTGTAGCGTGCCTGGAAGACATCAGCGAACGGAGGGTGGAGCCGATGACGCCCCTGGATGGCGCTACCCGCCTTACCGCCTCGCGTGGCGTCCGTCGGAATGTTCCCCGTGTTCTTTTGTGCGTTGCTTTGCTTGGTTGCTGTGTGCGGGGAAACACAACGAACCGATGGGTTCGTCAACCCTGTGTGCTGGGGTTGCTTTAATGAAGAGGTCGGGGAACAAAGTCCGTGAGGTTTTGTTCGGTTGGCTTATGCCTGGTGAGCTTCTCTCGGCTGGAATTATGCCCAGTGAGATTTTGTCTGCTATAGTGAGCTTTTATTTGGTGAGCTAATTAATGCCTGGTGATCTTTCGTGCGGTTAACATATGCCTGTCAAACTTTGGACCGGTAAACTTTTGTTCGGTAAGCTTGTGCCTGGGCTTGGCGAGCTTTTGCCCAGGTAGCTTTTGTTCGTTGAACGTATGCGTGTCTGGTGAGCTTTTGCCTGCTAAGCTTTGGTCTGCCAAGCTCATGATTGGTGAACTTTTGACCGCTAATTTTTGGCGTGATAACCGCCTGCCTGGTAAGCTTTTACTCGCTAAGCCTGGTGATCCTTTGTTCAGGAAACGTAGTGCCTTGTGAGCTTTTTTGCCGGTATGCCTTTGTCCGACAAGCGTATGCCTGGAAAGTTTTTATTTGGTGATCCTCGTGATGTTTTGTCCGGTAAACGTGCTCGTGGTGAGCATTTGTCCTGTAAGGTTCTTTCTGTTATGCTTCCAAAACGGGTAATCTTTTGTCCGGTGAACTTGTGACTGGTGAGCTTTTGACCGGTAATATTTTGTCCGAAGAGCTTCTACCTGGTGAGTTTTCTTCCGGTTACCCTCGGGCCCGAAAGCAACGTGCTAGCAGACGCGAACAAATCACGTGAAACGAACCAGTGCCGAATCCGTTTCTCCTACTCTCGGGGCAACAATAGCGCTCAAATGTTCTGATCTATAGACGCCTTGCAGCAGCTGTGCATGCGCGCCACCATAACCGACCTTCAGTTTTTTCTTCCTATTATTCTGTTTACTTTACTTCATCATTACCATAGCGGGTCAGGTTATTGACATTTTAGACTTTGTTCTATCCTCCTCCTTAGCATTGACCTCTGTGTTAGCTGGTAAACGCTCGTTTCGCTGCCTCGGTATCTCGGCAAGACAGGATGATGTCAGCAATGGCGGCTGTAATCTGGCGCCTGTGTAAGGCGTCTATGCATCTTGACGCTGACAGCGCGAAGTACCGGGCATATCTGAGCATTGTTAGCGCCGTAATAGTCATCCCAGTCCGCCCGTGGCGGCCTCATCCGACGAGATCGGGCATAGCCTCCTCGGGGTCGCCCATCTCTCCTCTGGAAGAAAGCGGAGAAGGGGCCGAGACTAATTTTGCCTCCGCACTCGCTGGAACGCACGCCGACTTCCGGAAGCCGCTCGAGAACAAGACGGGCGCACGCAGCGCGAACTTCCGGTTATCCCTCTCGTTGTTGATGAAGAGACAAGGAGCTCGTGCGGCCGGGAACAATGCAGCTAGAGCATCGCGCGATTAATGAGAGCGCCGGGTCACCCGTGGCCGGACGCGAACTGGGAATGGCTGAGGAGCGTGCCGGCGGTGTGCGAGGGCACGTTGTTTGGAGCAGCTAAAAGAAGAAGCAAACAAGCAAGACAAAGTAGTAGTTCAAAAATGAGGAAAAAAAAAAGCAACAGAAGATCAGATCTAATGTTAGGGTAAGGCAAGGACGCGGACGTTTCGGGGTCAAAATAAGTTTAACGTTTTTTATTTTATTATATATATATATATATTGTTTTGTCCGTTTGCGTGTTTTGAGTTTATTGCACCCACGATGGTTTGCTTTAAAGACGAAACAAAGTAAAACTGCGAATTAAGAGGGATTTAGGATGGCGCGTAATCGCGATGTTTATGTCCGCTTTCCGTCCAAACCCTTTCTTCCCCCCCTTTTTTTTATATTGAGCGAAAAAAAAAATCGTGAATGCTCGGGAAAAGTGTGGCTAATTGTTTTGCTCCAGCGCCGTTTCCTCTTCGTTCTTGTTTCTTTTTTCATGTTTTTTTCTTTTCTCTCCATTGTTTTTTGCAATGACTTAAAAAAAATGCGGAATGGTTAAAGCAGGAAGCGTGACCCCGTGTAACAGGCGGCATCTATCCCTTGAACGCTGGATAAAACTTAAGTTGTTTCGGAGAATTATACGGGCCGAGTGCGGCTTTAATTTCGACGGGTTTAGATAAAGATTATTATTATTATTATTATTATTATTATTATTATTATTATTATTATTATTATTATTATTATTAACGCGAATGCTCCAGTAACTGCCGACGCAGGGGCGGCCAGTCCCAAGAGTCTTCTTATTTGCACCACAGTCAGTCAAAGTCTGTACAAAGTAAAAACGTGAAGCATTTTTCGCCGTCAACACCTTTAAAAAAAAAAAAAAAAAAAAAGAAAACGAATGCTAAGTGCCGGAGTGTTCGGCGTTCGAACGCCAGACCGTGCACGAGGAGCATACGTTGTTCACTCTGATTGGAGGAAGACAGCGGGTAGAGGGAAAGGCAGCTAGCCTATGGCGTCTACCCACTCATCCTTCCAATCAGAGCTCGATGTTGCTCTGACGTCACCGCCACCCGCTGTTCTCCTCCTCTCCTTCAGTTTCGCGACTGCGTCCAACTCGACCACCCTTGGAACATGCTCGCTACGTGGCGCGCGGTTCGCCCACCTAGAGAGTCGTATTTCGTCTGCTCACAGTTCGTATTCGCGACTCCAGCGACCTATAGGGGGCGCCACCACCAAACAAACATGGCGGCTGAGTCCAGGTCGCGTCGGCTCGGCCGGGCCGCCTGAACAGGTGGCGTATTCAATTTAACAGATTTTCTTTTTTTTTAATGCCCAATTTTATAGGTATTTGAACTGAGACGGTTAAGTGTAGCCGGTGCACATAAACTTGCAGAGCGTAGTTTTGTTTTCCCGGTGTTTTTTGTTCTTCTCATGTCAAACTTTCGTTTCGGAGATTTCGTTCAAAACCGAAACTATGGGCTCCGGAGAGACGGTAATATCCTAATCCGTTTGATCGTCCAAGGAAAGCGGCGATGACTACAGAATTGTTCCACCGAGAGTAATTTTCAGCTAACTCGCATGCCTCGACCATGCGACTTATCTGGCCGCGAAATCGAGCTTTTGTGCGTGTCCGTGTTTAAGAAACAGCCCCAGTCGTCAGCTCGGTCAACAACACAGGCTGCAGGAAAGTTACGAAAATTAAGCAAGCGCTTCTTGAGCCAAGGAGCATGTTAACCCGCTGGCGCTTCACTAAGCAGCTGATACTCGTATTTCAATTCAGGTTTTAGTAGCAATCGAGAAGTCATTTTAACGAGCGGGTTATGTATTATATTACGTACTACGGTCCCACCAAAGCGATACTCGTATATTCTTCGGGTTGAAATATGAGCTTAGTTGACTAGCTATTAGGTGAACTGCTGAATAAAAGTATATTTGACAGACAGAGAGATACTACTTAAACTTAGCCAAATTGTTCTACAGCCGGCAGCACGGAGACAAACTGAAGAGAGTCTTCATGGGAGACTCACGCAGAACCGTTCTACATTGAACTTTGCTTCGAATCCCGAACGGAAAAATTCGTATTTTTTTGTGGCCGGTCAGCCTGAGCAATGTGGACGTATATTGCTGCTGGCTTCGACGGGGTTATAATCTAAACATTGGAGGCGCGATATATAAAAATGCCGTGACAGCTTCTAACGTTGCGAGACGCGTCCCCCACCTTTTGAAAACAGATAATTTCCCTGATTCATCATTTTCAGCGAGCAGGTTTTCCTGAATCAAGTAAGTGCGAAATCAGCCCAACTCCTTCAGTGTGGTCCAGAGGCGTTTTCGGTGAAAAGCAGCCAAGATGAATAGACAACGCACCGACCGGCGTGGGTGGCTCAAACTTTCAGTTAATCGAACACAACCAAACTCAAGAAAAGCAGCTATCAAACCTTCCCATTCACTTGACTGCAACATTGGTGTTCCCTCCAGTGAAATGCCTCGTCTGTCGTACCTCAGTGCACTGTTCTACATCCTTATAATGAAACCACTTATCAGTTACCAAGCAGTTGTCACTTTGAATGTGATTCGAGACAGACAAGAAATCACAGCGTTTTTCCGTGATTCGTCCCCATCCAAGAAATCGAAAGCACGCGACCGTGTGTTGTGGACACGGGGGTTGTGGAGTAAACGGGCTTTCAAACACGTGATGGAAGGAAACAATCTACTGAAGCTTGACCGAACTAATGAATACTCAGGCAAACTTAAGAAATTTTCGGACCTTCGTCAAATTAGATTGTTCGCCACCGCGCCGACAACACGTGCCCGCGAAAGCCACCAGAGACGCGGAGGGGCGCGGAGCGACCTGGTCCGGCTGGTTCCCGGTTTTCCCGCTTGGTGGCGTCCGTTTTGCTGGAGATTGCCCTGTGCAGAACACCGCAAAGCGCTAATCTTTCGAGAAAAAGCAAAGATTATCCTTCTTTGAAAGGCGAAAATAGACGAATGCGGCGAAGTAGTTGAAATTCCGGGAAGGTTGCAAGAGTAGTAGTGAAGAGGGAAGAGAAAGAAGGAAATAAAGAAATAGTAAAGTCGAAAGCAGACGAGGACATATGTGCGTGTATAAAACGCCTATCGGCTCGTGCAATCTACGGCGGAATGTAGACTAAACACCGGCGGCGCCGTTTTTTTTTTTTTTATCTTTCCTTATTTAACGTATTTACTGCGGCTGTCGATTGTGGTTTTATGGAGTTGTTTTTCGCGCTGACTGAAGATGAGAGAGGACTTTTTTTTGTGTGTGTGTGTGTGTATGTGTGGTGAAAGAGAGTCGAGAGTTTCTCAGCGTAACGTGCCGTGAGCGCTCACGAAAGAGATTTCCAAACTTTGGGTAATACGTCAGCCGTGCGTGCCCTCGAGCTCCGCGTCCTGCCATTCTTCCTCCCCCTTCGCCGCATTCCTTCGCATCATCCATGGTGTACTAATGCTATATCTATGGCGCTAACTATTAGCAACGTGCGCGAATCGAAAGCGTCGCTGTGGTGGGCCTGCCACGATTGGCCGAATGCTGCCTATGACGTCAGCAAAGGATTTCTCATTGACGGAAATAAGACCGTTGTTAACGGTGTTGGAAGTGATTGGTTTCAGAGCGCAATACCGTCGAACTGGTTGCTCGCAAGGTAATGACGTCACGAGAGGGAACCAAGGGAGGGCGCCACAAAAGCATCTCGCCGCTAATAATAGATATATTACTAAATTACCCAAGTATCAAGGAGAAAGCAGGGATTGATGTTCCATGCGCAACACGCGCACGCATTTCCCGTATAAAAGATTCGAACTAAATAACTAAAATATAGCGTTGACGAACGCGCGTGCAAGATTCAATTAGTTTTAGGCATTTACTTTGGAAAAGTTACTGCTGCTGAGGCCAGCACGTGCTGCGCGTAGGTCTATAGACCTATTGCTAAATTACCGAAGCATCAAGGAGAATGGAGGGATTGGTGTTTCATGCGCAACACGCGCACGGTTTCCCCGTTTAAAAGATTCGAAGTAAGTAACCAAAATAAGCATTGACGAACGCGCGTGCAAGATGCAATTTGTTTTAGGCATTTGATTTAGAAAAGTTACTACTGCTGAGGCCATCAGGTGCGGCACGTGGAACACCAATCTCTGCATTCTCCTTGATGCTTGGGTAATTTAGCAATAGGTCTGTTGCCGACATACCTAAAAGGAAGCTGAAGACGTTTCTTCGTGTCGTTTTGTTTTTTTTTAGTTCGAAAACAAACAGACAAAACTGAAAGTGTGAATGTATAGGCCCTTAAAAAAATGCGACTAATGTTTTATTTTGATTTCATTAATAAGAGTGGCGGTATCGCCAATTAAAATGTGATAGTAGTCCCGCCCGCTGCCGCACACCGAGCGCAGGAGAGCACGAAAGCCGGTTAGCCGGGGGGGGGGGGGGGGGGGGGGGGGTAAAATTAGCGAAAGTGACGTCATCGGTGGAGCCAGATGACCTTTTGCTTGCCACTAAGCTGGCTCAAAAATGCCTATATGATCACGTCACGATGCCATTGACAGATAAGTGGCAACAACGAAACTCACCGCCCGCCAGGTGCGGCAATTCCTGCATGCTTTCTTTCTTCCCCCCAAAAATAAAAGCAGTTTACTTGAGCGCAATTCAAGTGCAATAATCAAATTCATGGAACGAAAAAGAAAATCGACAGAAGTTTGCTTTAAACTCGGTTCTCGAAAAGTGTTTTCCTTTAGAAGTGCCTTTTAGAAGGTTTTGGAGATCGCTGAAATATGGCGATAACTCACTCTGCGGGCTCTAAGCATTCTATAGAAATTTATATTTGATAAAGTTTCAATACCAGTGTAGATGTAGTTTGGCTCCGTTCTAGAAATATTGTGCATAAGTGTATAGTGAATTTCGTCCCATGCAAAATAAAGACTATTCATCGTAAGCGGCCATGTATAAACCGCGACATCATCCACTTAAATCGTAGGATCTTGCGTTCTCGCAAAAGGGCCATGCAGAGCCACTGGGAAAACGTATGTTGCCTTAGGCAAAGTTTCGCTCTCATAACTCTACTTTAGAGGGCTTCCTGAAATTGCCCCGAGCAAAGTTTTAGACGTATTTATAACCCCAAACAAGGGCTTGGTAATGCATTTAATATAAACGGCGAAGTTACTGAAGACCCTAAGACGATAGCCACAAGTTTTAATGAACACTTTAAGTCAGTTTTTACTTTCGATGCTGGACGACTGCCAAACTACACGATTGCTGAAACTCTCCCGGAGCTGTGTGACATTATTCTAACTGAAGAAGTAATTTTTAATTTGCTTCTTAACGTTGATCCTAAAACTCTACGGGACCTGATCTGATTTATAATGCTTTCTTGGTGCGTTACTCAGAGTGGGCGGTTAAGAGCTTGCTTACAGTCTTCCAAAAATCGCTAGAATGGAGTACCGTTCCAAAAGAATGAAAAGTGCCTGGCTAAAATTATGAACTTTTTTTTAGGTCTGGAAACAAAAAGAACGTTAGAAACCATATGCCCATTTCGATAACGAATAAACTGTTAGAACATATCATCTGGAGGCACATTTTTGATTATGCTGAAAAAAGGTTACTTGCCAACATGGATTTAGAAGAGCCTTTTTCCAGTAACCCAGCTATTAGAAATATCACATTATTTTGGTAAAGTACTCAATAACAGAGGACAAGTTGATGATGCATTATTCCTGGACCTTTCCAAGACATTTGATTAAGTTTCCCACAGCAAGCTTCCTCTAAAACTGCATACCATACTTAACCCTAATAAATTAGAGAAGTGGTTAACCTCCTACCTAGGAGGGCGAGAAGAGTATGTGCATTTTAGGGGCTATGAATCTGGCTCTGACCACGTTCACTCCCGTGTGCCCCAGGGCTCTGTTCTGGGGTCCTTGCTTTTCCAACTCTACATAAATGATATCACTAAAAATATAGATGTCAAGATTAGAATATTTGCAGACGGTTGTGTTCTATACAACGAAGTCAAAATATTTCAAGAGCAATCTATTTTGAACAATTGCTCGGAAAAGATACTTGCTTGGTGTGGGGAATGGCAAATGGAGTTGAATAGCTCTAAAATTGTATCAATGCCAAGTACGCGGAAATAGTGTCCCATGGAATTAGCATATCGGATTGATGATCAAATAGTCCAAACTTTCGAAGAGTGCAAGTGTTTGCGGTTACATTTTAATAACAAACTTTTATGGAACAAGCACCTCGATTACTTTTGCGACAAAGGCGACCCGGCGGCTCTGGTCCTTGAAACATCTCCTAAAGTTATCTTCACCTAACACAAAACTTACTGTATACAAACCTTTATTACGAACAATCTTAAAGCATGCAAATGTGGTGTGGGACCCATTCATTGAAATTAATGTAAATAAGCTGAAAAGCATAGAGAGAAAAGTGAAAAGGTTCATATACAACAAATATGTCACTACGTACTGCATACGATTTTCAGGAAGAATAAACACTAGATAACCTCATGCTTGATCAATGATAAAGTACCAAGTTCGACTGGACACATTCAAATATTCTCTTTTTCCCAGATCAATTGTTGAATGGAACGGGTTGCCTAATTCAGATTCTCTTGACTATTTCATTGCTGCTTGCTTTCTTAGAAAAAATTAACGTTTTCAGATTTGTTATTTGTCATTTCCTTGTATATCGGGTGTTTATTATTTGATACAATATCTCAATTCCGTTTTTATCTTCATCGGTGTTCAAATCAGTTGAATTTTCTTTGAATTGTTGCGCCTCTTTTACCACGGCCCTCCACAGTGGGTCCTGGTAGTATTATTAAATAAATAAATAAATCATAATGATGCGCGGCCAATTTACCCCTATTAAAAAAGCAATCAAAGATAGAACACATTAAAGTCATCTTTGGCGATGGGAGGAGCATTGATCCGGCAACCATGACGACATGCATGTGACCAATGAAAAAACCGCATTTCGTTGAGATTGCAAACGCTGTTATTACAAAATGTGCACGCTTCTGTAAATGATAAAATCAAATACAAGAAGTCGAAACGTTTCAATTTTCGCGGAGAGGGAATATAATACAGTAATAATCGTTTAAAAAACAACGCACTGTTTTTTTTGTTTTTTGTTTTTTCTCTTTTGCGGGAGTTATGTGTGTTCGGTCGTCAGCTCTCGAGCACGCGCTCGCTGGGTTGAATCCAGACTTGTACGTAACGCGTTACAAGTAATGGATTACTTGTAATCCATTGCACTTTACTGTATTTTGTAACGCTTCAATTACGTCCTTTCAGGAGTAACGATTCTTGTAATTGAATTACTTTTTTCCTGTAATCGATTACAAAATTACCTATTACAAATTTTCTCTTTTTTTTTTTTTTTGCGAGAGGGGTTAGATGTGCTGGAGTCACTCGGCCCAAGCCAAGAACGGTCAATTTTTTTTTTAATTGTTTATGCACGGCAATTCGAGGATTAGTCAGCCACTTCACGGTGCTTCGTTTCCTGGTAATTTCTTCTTTTTTTTTTTTTGGAACGCCGAAGATTACCGTGTGGGTAAAAACAAAACAAAAAACCTTATCCAACCTCTTGTGAGTAATGTAAATAAACAGCGTTATTCTTATTTATTTATTTTTCATGAGAGGGATTGGTTGTTTTGGCGTCCCCCACTCAGCTCTGGGCAAAAACGGTCTAGACTTTTCTTGCAGAAAAAGGCATGGACACGAGCGCGTGGTTTTGGAATGTGCCTTCTATGCACGAGTTCTCGTACAAATAAAGGCATTCTACGGCTCACGTGCCTGTGCCTTTGTCTTTACTGCAGACGTTTGTGAAATAGAGCCGGTTCACACTGCCCAATTTTCTTACGTTAAGTTTGCGTATAAATCACCGAAACATTCGTGCCTCGAATGTCGCGTGTCATGCTTTCTTCTTGAACTGGTAGCCTCGCTTAGTATAAAGCACCGAGGTCCCGGAGCCTTCAACGTAATATTTCGTAACGTAACTTAACGCAAGAAAATGGGGCAGTGTGAACCGCCTCTATTTCACAAATGTCTGCAGTAAAGACGAAGGCACAGGCACGTGAGCCTAGTCCAGTAGAATGCCTTTATTTGTACGAGAACTCGTGCATAGAAGGCACATTCCAAAACCACGCGCTCGTGTCCGCATACCTTTTTCTGCACTGTGAAGAGTGTACAGGGTGTTTCACGAAAAGTGGAGTAATTCGATATTGCGAAAACTGCGCGTCACAACAAACAAAGGCTTGTGTCGTTTTGGTCCTGGGCCAGAAGCCCATTTAGGAAAATTATTAAAGTTTGGGATAATTAGGTTGTTCATTATTTTTTGCGCAATTAACTTTTTTAATACTGCGCTTAAGGGCATGATTTCAATTAAAAAATTGCTCAGCATCATCGGAAAACCCTAAATAAACAAATTTCAGAGCGATGGAAGGCACGCGCAGCATTTTACGGCTTTCTGAAAAACCACACAAATATTCGATGGGCTCTTAAGTTTCGGTTTGCAATCGGAGCGCTTCTCGGCCCCGACGGCACCGCACCCCTCTGCTGCGATGCGCGAGGACTGCGCAGCAGGGGTTGGTTGATAAGGCTTAAGCCAATGCCATAAGCACGAGAGCACAAGGACACTGCTTCGACACGTTCTCCCGCAGAACGAGTACTCGCGCTAGAAATGTACGACTCAAAGCCAGTATAGATCTTTCCAAATAAGAGCGTGTGGCCGGTTCCATCTTGAGTGTTCGTGCGTATGGCGCGTGCTTTGCTCGCTTTCCGAAGCGACGAACTAGCACGTGCTGGGCTGTAAAGATCGCACGCTGGGCTGTGATTTTGTAAACATTAGAAAAGTGTATAAGGAGTATTCACTGGGCGCCATATTTGTGGGTGATGTTTAGAGCGCATGCTCTGAACAAGCTCACATCAATAGGCTGGTAAGACCGGCAATCTTGAGGGTGCGGAGTGCACGTTACAACAGAATTGTGGAAGCTCGCCATCAGCACGCGCTCAGCAGTCGTGCACACAGCTATGGCCGCCAGTGAATACTTCCGATAGGGAGTGTTCACTGGCGGCCATAGCTGTGTGCGCGACTGCTGAGCGCGTGCTGACGGAGCGCTTCTTTCGCCACGTGCATTCCGCACCACCAAGATTGTAGGTCTTAGCAGCCTATTAACGTGAGCTCGTTCCGAGCATTCGCTCTAAACATCGCCCTCAAATATGGCGTCCAGTGAATACTCCCTATTGCGCGGGCTAGCTCGCGCTTGTAGCTTTGGCTGCCGTCTCAGCTTAAAGGAGCTGTGCAACGATTTTAACGTTGAAAGGATTGGCGTCTTCTGCTTTTGATATTGTTCACCTCGTCTCAAATGACAGAAAACACTCCTCCGTTCATCGAAATGTTGCGATTCCGCCGCGTGATAGCGAGGCGAAACTTAGAATATTCCCCGACCTGCAGCCGCGAGCGGCGGCCATGAGAAACACGAGGCGTGACGTCAAAGGGGAATCTTGTAGAAAGATAGCAAGTTGCGCGAATACCTGCTCGATAAAAGGTAACTTTTCTATAAATCTTGTCGTTCCAACATATATATAAATGCGTCAAAAACCTGGTACCATCGACAAAAATTTTATTATGCGGAGTTTTAGTGGCGCCATCTATCCTAGGTTCACAAAACCGTTAGCTCTATCTGCTACCGCGAACAGCCGCCAGAAGCCAGAGGGGGAGGGGGACAGGGCCGGACGGGCTATGGCCGGACCCGGATGAGACTTTCCTCCTTTCACCATATTGTTCGCGCCGCACCCGCCGGCACGTGGTCACGCGGTCGCGAGCGAATGAGTTCTCGCTGCTCACTGATGGCTCTAAAAAGGGAACTTTTCCGGAACCCCGCGCCTACTCAAGTGACGTCACTGCGCACGTGACCCAGAAGACGACGTACGAGTTGAGAGGCGGCAAAAACCTGGATCTTTTTCATTTTTGTAAATAAAAGCTAGGATATCCAGGCAAAATCTGTTTTCTGTAGTTCACTTCAGTAGTGTCAGGCATCAACTTCCACAATAATTTAAGCAAAGCCCTGAAATTGTTGCACAGCTCCTTTAAAGGGAAGCTGGAGCGGTTTTGCATTTGAGGAAACACACTTAAATCGTCTTCATTTGAGCTCCAAAATCTCAAAAATCGATGTTGTTGTTTTTGTTGTTGTTGTTTTATTTTGGTGCATGAAGGCTGCAGAAAATCCTTTCCAAGGTATCGCTGAAGGCCCTCCTTTTCGGAGCGTGACGTCACAAAAGAAGTTGTCGGAATTTCCGCTCTCGCGCATCTTTGGAGCCTATCAAAGCTATGCACGCGCACTCTGGCTATATCTAAAAAGGGCAAAAAAAGACGTCACGACAGGTGCCTGTGCGGGGGAATATACCTGGCAGGCTTGCAATGGCACGCGCTGCCCTCGAGCGACACGCGCTTGGCGGCCCAAAGATCCTCTTATGACGAAACGACTGGTCGGAGGTTTGTCGTGTTTTCTCGCGTTTCGTTACATCTTCGGGGAAGACGAACATGATATTCAGATTCACGGGATAAAACTACGCTCGAATCAACCTCTATTTCATTTTTTTTTTAAGTGTCAGCTTCCCTTTTAGGGGTGAACGGAGAACACGCGAAATGTGCTACCTGCGACTCTTCACTCGTATTTTCGACGCATCCATTTACTGCTATCGGCTACTTTGAGACAAGTCATAATAGTCTCAAAGTCGGAAGTCACTCTTGGCTGGTGGGATTATGCAAATGTAAACGACAAATGAGGAAGATTGATGCCTCGCCAAATTGTCCACCATGATCTCGTGGAGCCAACGGGTTGGATATCGAGTAAATTACTCTCAAATGATAGATTGCGTCCCGTTATTAATGACGACAGCTGCTTTGATCGTCCGTGAGTGTGGTGTGTTGATGACATACCGTTAATCGTTTTCATGTTTGTGTTCTGCGTGGACCGTGAGGAACTTGGAGGTGGGTGTGGTTCCAGCGTTTTACTCTTGAGGAAGGTTGTTTTTTTTTGTTTTTTTTTCGGATATTGGAAAAGCACAGATTTTTCGCATTTTGTTATTCCACTAACGGGAAATGTTTTCAGTGCCCCCGAAAATATAATAGTACTGTCACACGCTAGTGTTCGATTGCTTTCTTTCTTCCTCGTGATTTATTTTGGTAACATTATTTATTACAGATCTAAACCAAATCATTCAAGAAATTCAAACGCGGTACGCTATACTCCAGAGACTGATATGTTTTATGTTTACTATAATCATACTAATTGGAGTTGTACGGATATTTATGCAGCGTGTAGTGGGTCAGCCATTTCAAAGTTGCGACAAGTCACTCGCTGTAGATGAGCAGTTTAGCCAGTGCGGTACAACCGCTAGCCTGGGGTTTTTAACGTGCGCCTCGCAGTAGTGATACACGACAGCACGCCGGTACGATGCTCATCCAGATCGAAACGGGCAGGGGTGGGGATTGAACCCAGGATCCCTGGGTTCTGCAGCGCGAGCTTTCGCTCCACGTGTTTTCCGAGCTGCTGTGCGCTAGCCCACTCGGCCACCAATGCTCCCTACTAAAATCAGCTGAAAAGTGTGCTGCTGAATGTATGTAGCGTATATACCCAAAGGAAGGAAAAACGCAAACCACAAGGCAACAACATACACGCATTTTTAACTATCGACGACATTTTCACAAAATTGTTCCACTAACACGACAATGGTCAAATATACCCCGCCGAAAAAAAAAACTAATCGAAGAGCGAGTTAGCGATTTATGGAACACATACGTCGGAATGAGAAGAAGCGAATTACATTTAGACACAAAGCAGCGACCGGCGCTTCGATACTGAGCGCGCGTTCATAAGCTCAGTGATCTGACAAATATTCAAATTCAAACTCTTGATTTATCTTAAAATTGAAGAAGCTACTCAATCGTTCCTTGGTGAGCCTTCCCTCTTCCTGATCAGCAACAACAAAAGCAGCCACAAACCCTAGATATGTCTTAAAGCAGATTGCAAAATAAAAATAACTTAAAACACAACAACAAAAAAATAGACTAAAAATCATACTGCTGGTTTTGTAATTATACATATTGCATGTGTGCCTCGTCACTTCCACGATATTCCTCGGTATATCGCGATGACTTGCGATGCGACGCATTAGATCTGCGTGCTTTGTTCAAAAACAAGGCTAAGAGAAAACGCGGTAACGTTATGTAAGTGCTCTCCCAAGGAGCGAACAAAAAAATTGAATAAGAAAACGAACATACACCCGCTTGATTGCTCTTATGGCCTGATGGAAACGCAGCGATTTGATGTTGTTCTATCGACCGGCTGCGACCAGCAACCCCTAGAAAAACACGGCCCGCGTAGTGCTCGATTTTCGACGTCATAGACTGGAGTCCAGCGTGGAGTATGCAGGCGGGACACGAGGGCTGCGTCAGCATTCGGCTGGGACTCGGATCCAATCAGTGAAAACACGAGTCCTAGTCGGACGCTGACGCGCAGTACTCGCGGATCTAATCTGTGCCTCTCACTAGCCTCTGGCTCCAGTAGATGGCGCAGAACATCCAGCGCTACGGCGTTCTTATCGATCCCAACTCAGCAATCTTATTGGCTGCGGAGTGATAATTATATGCCCGGGATTGGCCATGGCCAAAGTTTCCTAAGTATCAGCCACTATTACCGTCAGTCACTATTTGCCAGGAGGTGTTGATCCCATCCGGGACTAGAATGTGTCAAGCGTAACACATGTATTTTTCTTCACATCTCCTCGCTTCACTTGCTTCTTTGAAAAGAAAAAAAAAAGAAGAATTGACCGCTTACGTCAATTATTTCTGGCTATTAAAAGCGTTGCTAAAAGTTTCGAAGGGTTTCACTTTGGAGCGTGTGCGCATTTGCGAGCTGCACATTTTTTGGCGCCCAACCTGGGGTTCAGCGTTCTCGAGCACGTCTCGTGTAGTTACTCTACACGACGTACTGTTAGCGCGAAAACAACATCAGCGCGCTTCTGCAAATTAGTCAGGAAGAGTACTGATGAGCACCGGACACTAATACACAGTCCTGAATGAGGACTTCCCTTAACACGAGTAGTTTTAATGGCAGCCATTTAGTTTTGAGATAAAAATAGCAAAAACTGGAGAACGCTTGTTCGCGCTAGCAGTGCCGTGCTGTGTACACGAGTGATTCATTAAATAGACATTCTTCTTAACAACCTGACGACAGCATATATAGCTTGCGGAACACGAGCAAAGAGATTGGACGAGACACTTCAAGGGTGGAGTATAGTTAACTCCTTGCCTGACCCTGCCTACGCACCACGCGAACGTTCTCCTCGCTTGGACGGTCGGTGTAAGACAGCCGTTAAGAGTTGCGCACTTCCGCGCGTTTCCTACGCACCTGAATGCGTTTTCTTCGGCTTTGCAGCGAGCGCCGTCGGGCGTGCTTGAGACGCATTCCACCGCGCAGACTCGACTGAAACTGGAGCTTGTTGCCATATTGCACGCCAAGCGTCTGAGCGCACGAATGCGTAAATGAATCTCTTGTTTTGAAATCAAGCAGCGGAAGTGAGACGCAAAAAATATATATATATATAAATTTTCAACTAGCATCCACTTTCAAATCTCGTCGAAATTTCGCAGTTTTGTTTAATACGTCGTTAATACGAAGAAAACACGTCCTACGTGTTGCCTGCAGGGTCGTCAGCAGTGTTCGGGAAGATATGGTGGGGGGAATGTATCCCCCTTCTTTATTTCCTCGAGTTGTTTACTAGAATTGTCTAAAATATCGGGGGGGGGGGGGGGGGGGGGGGGTTTACGCACCACCGCATTGTCTCTCAAACCTTCTCAACAGCTTTTCACCCCCCCCCCCCTTTTTTTTTCCACGTGCACCACACACACATTCACCCAGTCGGTGTTTAACAGGCAGCAAGCGATCTAAATGCTTCTTTTTACTTCTTTGTTTTTTCTTTCAAATTATACCTCTGTTTATTTTGTTTATTCATCGCGGGTAATTTTTATTGTCTTTTTGTGGTCTCTAAGAAGACATAGTCGAAATACACTTTTCAACGACCCTTACTGATCCAACGGTATCCAAATTTTGGGTTCCAGGCCCCAGTCAAACTTTGATCCTTCGGCTTTCTTTGTATCGTGTACCCCATTCGATTAGTACGGTTTATTCATCGGAATAATTCGACTATATTCCGTTCATTTATATATTTTCGTATTTAGGATTGGCTCACTTTTTTATTTTTAGAGCGCAGTTCTTAGGCGCCCGTTTCCGGCTTGAGCGCCGTCGCCGTCACCGTGGGCGTAACCGCGGGTTGCATTATGGGACGTTTGCCATGATGACATCACACGTGACGTCGCGTGTGACGTCCCGAAGGTCGTTCATGAAGATCACGGCCTTCACAGGGGAGGTCACGATCACGAGGGCCACGACTGACGTCACGAGGGAGTTGGGAGGGAGGGGAAGGAGGAGCGAAGGAGAATGAGAGGAGGAGGAGGAGGATAGAGGAGGGCAAATAGACGGAGGGGAAGAGAAGAAGGAAAGGAGCGAGGAGGAGGAGGGGCGTACCCTCCTCTCCGTACCTTCTTCTCCGTACCCTCTCCTCCTCCTCCTCAAGAGCTGCGCTCTAATTCGGCATTACAGGGAATTGTAAACGCCTTTCAGTTTTTTTAGGAGCGAAGCTCCTTAGGGGCTAGCCATGTCCGTATGTCCGTCCGCCGTTGGGTCGCGAGCACGTGAGCACGTGCTCCCGTGCTCGTGTAAGGCAAAAAAAAACGCATCTGCACGGGGTGACAAAGAGCCGCAGCATGCCGAGCCTTTCATTCGTTTTCATCCATCTCAGAAAAAGGATGTGTGGTATGGAACGTGGTTATATACGCATTTGAGCATTTGACCGCAGCGTGACATGGATGACAACGAACGAAAGGCTCGGCATGCTGCGGCTCAGCGTCTAGGCAGAGAATCACCACCAGAGCTTTGCCCCAATCAACGTCATTCACCGCGTTAAGATGCGGTTGTTTTTTTGTTTTTTTTTATTCACTTTTTTTTGCAAGGTGGGCGCAACAAAATCGGCCAAGTAGCGTCATCGCCTCTCGGACGCGACTTCTCAGAAAAAGTGAGCCACACAGACACGCACTAACTGCACACGCCTCCAGCCATCAACGGTATCGCGGCGTGTCTCTGTCGAAGTGGACGCGTCCGGATGCCGAGGAACGAGAAACGCGTCGTTAGAGTTCGATTACTATTTCCGTTCCAAATCCCAGACCAAAGAGTCATATGACCCGTCGAACGTCCAAGAAACCTGGCGCCATGTAAGGTCCGGCTCATCGCCGTCGAATGCACCCGAACCCGCGCGTGACTCGTGACTCGTATCATGGAAACGAGTCCGTCTGAATCCACGTCGTTTATACCCCGGTATTGACGGAGCAGTGGAAGGTGTGTACGTGCCCGTTGGGCCAGTCATATGTCGATCTACCTCCACGTGATCACCCTCCCGCCCGTATACCCACGTGCAGAGAGCGGGACCACACGATAAAATGCGGGCGGTTAAATGGGTCCGGGAGAACGCGTAGCTCTCACCGCACTGTCTGCTTAGGGGTGAGCTGAGTGTATATAATATAGGCGCTCATTGAGTACGCGTTGCCAGCGGCCCTTGATCTGTCGTCGGCGGTCGGGCAAAGCAAGCAGACGTCGTGGCGGCCGATGTGTTGTCGTCGTCTTGCCGATTAGCCTTGTGCGGCAATCGATGTCCTGCGGGTTCCGCGTTGATTCGGGGAAGATGAGAAGTCTGTGTGGAATTCCCCATTCTACGCTGGCGACAGTTTTTCGGTGCCGACCACCGAAGGCGCGCCGCATTACTGAGGAGGATTTGGTGCTCCCTCCAATGACGCTTTTTTTTTTTTGTGACAGAAGTTGATTAGATTTACAAATGAGGATTATAAACCTGCTACGGACCGTATGTTATTTTATTTATTTTTTATTTCAGTCTCAAAAAATGTAAAAGGGTAGCTCTGTTTTACGCGGGTTAAAGGGACCATCAAATGATTTTCCAGCTTTCTCCAAATGAAGACACAAATTAATCTTTAATATTCATGGAACCCGGAGTAAGCATCGGTTTTCGTTTTAATGCCTCCAGTTTTGCACCAAAAAAAGATGAAAACTCACGTCTGATTTCCTCCTCGACTTGATCGAATTCGGCTATCGACATGTGAAATCACATGGCCATGACGTAGAGTATGCCTTTCTACCGTAAACGGAAGTGCTTTCAGCCGAGCGAGGGGGCCGCGTTAGTCAAGCGTCGTATTGCGTCGAAACGACGCTTTTGCGTCTACGTTCTGACGCTAGGACGTCGAAACGACGTCACCTACTGAGGTTTCCATGAACGCCGATTGCTTCGCAGGACTCGTTAGTCCTCGATGCTTGTGCGATCAATGCCATGGCTATAGGTACGTCGCCGCTGTGTGAAGTTCAGCCTAAAGTGATTCTGTATAGTGAAAGCATGGGCATTGCGCCGAGACGCGGCAAAATGGGAACTCGACCGATGAACGTTGTAGCAGTTCGGCGCCGGAACCGGCCACGGAGGAGTGGCGATTACTCACTACAGAATGGTAGGTTCACATTTCGGCTGCAAACACAAAACGCTAGAAACGGAGTAATATAAATTTCCAATGGAATTCCTCGTGGAGAAACCTCTCGAGCTCTCTTTGACGCTGCGGCCTATGCAACCAGATATTGAAATCGGTCATTTCCGCCCAGTGTATTCATCGACAGTTCCATCGTTTACGAGCACAGTTCGAGTGACACATTACTCGTATCCAATACGGAAGCTAAATTCAACTGACGTGCTCAGAAAAAAGGGAAAAAAATCTTACACTGTGGATGTCACGATTACTTTGCTAGGTGGCGCAAGCTACCGCCCATTATAGAAAGCTTCGCCACAACTCATTTATTTATCCACCCATTCATGCACTCAGCTTCGTTGCGAGCGTTCGAGGGAGGGAGTGTAAGATATAGTTCGCTTTTATTTGCCAAAATTGCATGCCAAAATTACGATTTAGCCTTTCTAACCTCGCCTGCTAGTTTTCTATTGATCCCATACACGATGTGCAGTCAGTAAAAGTATGTCTGAAATCGTTTCATGGTCCCTTTAAAGTAAAAATTTGTTGTGTGGTTGAAGCTGATGCGCTAGCCTTCTTGCTAACAGCGCAGTGCAACTGCTAAAGAGTGGTCTCCAACGTCCATCTCGCAGTAGTTCTTCTGGTCACGCGAAAACACTCTGGTACAAATCCATTCACACCCGAACTATAAGCGGAGTTTGCTAATTCATGATATTGAGGCGCTTTGAGTAAGTCTTTCATATCGGTTTACAATGAGATGACAAAATCATTAGTGTAGTAGATTGACAAATTTTGCCATCCTTTGTCATTCAACCAGATAATGTTTAAATGATGCCACATCACTATGACATGTCACTATACTCGGGTGACAACTCTCTGTATCCATGCAGTCAAAGATATGTGCCCTCGCGCGCTCCTCATTGCTTTCAAAGTGCCTCAGAAATGTGTCCCCGAATTACTTCGTAAGGTATCGACTGTATTAACAATTGCAGGGTTGATAACAAAGGAATCCAGGAACTGTACGGGGTATCACCTTTTTCGCCCGGCCGCTGGAAATTAGTGAAACCTCCTCCCCGTCATAGAACCTGAGAGACGTAATGACAGGTCGCGTCCGAGGAAGATCAAGCGGCCGTGTCATTAGGCCTGTCGCAGACACGGAGACTGTCTGGGTCACGCCCCCCTCGTTGCCCGCCCTCCTTTTATCCACGGGTAAGCCCGCGACGCCGTCAGGGTCGCTTGAGGAATCACTCGATGACGACCAGGAACTGCCCGCGCTGACGGCATCGGCGGCGATGCGGCGACGGCCAGCGCGGTCGAGATCGGAAAATCCCCAGTGAAGACCTCCTTTATGGCCGCTCTGCCTTCTTCTCTGCCGCACAGTGGAAAAAGACGGCGGAAAAGCTGGGATTAGTCACGTGTGCGTCGCTTTGGTCTTGACCGAGGCGCGGCAAAAGGGATAGCGATTATGGCTATCACTTTTGGAGACGCTGAGCTGTACCGCTAGGACTTTTGAGCTGTGCGTCACTACTGCGTGATGCATGTTAAAGACCCTACGCTGGTTGTCATACTGCCGAATGTATCATTCATAGCGTAAGTCAGTGTCGCAATCACTCGCAGTTCGACCAATTACGCTGCTTAATCACAAACGTCTAAGATCTTTTTTTTCTTGCTGCTAGTTTGTTGATTATTAGATATGGTAGTTTTTGCCCCAGCTTGATTTTGTAATGTAAAAAATAAAAATATTCGTATTATGAACCACGTACTTTGGCGGAGGATTTTTACGAGGTAACTGTCCTGTAGCTGAGAGTTAGGTTTTACGCCAGACAATCTAAATTAACCCTCAGTACTTCACTAAACGTGACTTCCATTTGTTCGGATGTAAAATGTATTGTTTTACAAAGAACGCAACGCATATTTATATATTTATGAAAGTTATTCGCTCACACACGTACACAGAAACATCTTTCACATCATCTCATAGAAATATATATTTATAAAATGATTTGTAATCCACATGCCAACCGTGTATATTATTTATTTATAAGTGTAAATTTATCCCATCTAAAGACTCGATTTTCATTGGCAGTTATTACATGCAACCCACACTCAGTAGATGGCTATAATGTCACCATTGTCCTAATCATTTTGTCCTGGTGATCTCTATGACTGCTCACGGAATCAAATATATTATTCTCTTTTGAAAAAAAAAAAAAAAAATTTCTGAGTGAGCGTTGAGGATTGGTTATCCTCGATAATCTTATTATTACGTGCCCAACGAGATTACGGCGTCAACCGATAAGAGCAGTCAGGAACCAGTGGCGAGTGACAGCTTATCGTGTTTATGGGTCTTGCTAAGTGATCTGTTCTTCGGGATGCTCATCGGCCAATACTGCAGTCCCATTGGCTTCTGGGCGCAAATGACTTGCTCGGGACCCTACGGTATTTCCCATAAATGGTATTTCCCATAAAAAGTCTTTCCCGTGAAGTTCTCTCCCATAAACGTTATTTCCCATAAAAGGTCTTTCCCATAAAAGGCATTTCACATGAAGGTCTTTCCCGTAAAAGGTGTTTCCCATGAAGATACTTCCGATAAAAGGTATTTCCGATGAAAGGGAAAGACCTTAGTCGAGCTGATGGGGAAACAAGCTTAAAATCACTAGACAATGAAAACATACATAAAGGACAGCACAAACACCGAGAATTAGCCGCTTTCTGAGTTGTCAGTGACTGTCGTTGTCGAATTGTCGGGCCCACTTTGATAGCAACGGGTCACTGAAGTACGTTCCGGTGGGCGAGATCGACTGCGGACGATTGGCGTTCAGAGTGGAAACAACGTTCACCTTGATTTGTCTACTGTTCCCGCACTCCTGCGCTGCATGAAATAGTTCCCACAAAACTTGGTTGTCAAAAAAATAAAAAAGAAAGAGAAAGTGATGCCGATTTACCATTTAAATCTGTACGTTTTAAAGGAGTACGGAAACGAAATTCCAGCGCTTATTTTCTAGCTTAAATGTGTTGTGTTGCATGTTGCACCATAACCTCAAAAACACCAGTCTTTCGTTGAAAGACACAAGAAAGTTTACTTTAAAGCTAATTAAACAATATTTCAATGTGAACCTGGTGGATGACTGTGAAGCTTAGTTGAGAGGTAATCTATCAAAATTGGGAACCTTGCTTCACAGTCATAACGTCGCCAGGAAGCATTACATAGTCGCACTAAACATCGGAGCAGCGCCGCTCTTTGGAAGTACGATCAACTGTTGTAAGTTACCTCGGCCTGAACGCGATTGTGAAGGCTTTCCCCGTGCGCTTTGCCAATTTGCGAAGGAAGTCAACGAGATGCCATGATGGACTCGTTGAGGAATGTCGTGAGGCTGTTCCTGTGACTTTGCTGTACAGTTCGAAGCCGCTCTGCGCTCTTTGACGTCGATATGCCGCCGCGCTTCTACGTGGCTGAGAACTGTGGTAACGACTTGGTCAACAGTGATATGCCGATCGACAAGTTTCCGAACGACGAGAAACTTCGTGCCCTGCGGATCCGGCTCGCACGTCCGTCGTTTCCGAAGTGGGTTCTGACACCTGCTGTTCGTGATGAGGACTACGAGCGCAGTCCCAAGGTAATGAAGAGCTTGGGCCTACCGGCTAAAGAAATACGACTGAAACGGGGAGTTCTGCCTTGTTTTTTTTCTCCAAGAGGAGAACAACCGACCAGCTCACACGTGAAACGCTCGCAAGACTGACCTCACACGTGAAACGTTCGTCACCTTACGGGAACGTCGAACGACTCGGTTGTAACGCGTTGACGCCACCACAACGCTGACAACGCCACCAACGGCAAAGCTCATACCCACGCCAGCCTTGCTACGTCACGAATGCGGAGAATCTTGTTTGTTTTTTGTTTGCGCATGATATCCCATGGCGCATCGCGCTCCCCCGTTCGCTTCTCTTGGAGCACTTGCTCGAGTGCACCGTTTGGAACGAAAAATATAGCCAGTCGTTCAAAATACAGACGTGCGGTTATCATTTACGACTATTATCCGTCATCCTTGACTCATTTCCGAACGAAATGTGTATATTTCAATTTTTGTTTCCGTGAACGAAGAGGGGAGATTAGTAACGCACCGGGGAATGTCTGCCTTTGTATACGATATTGCTCTTCTTGAGGTAGAAACGAGTACAGTGAGACTGGAATGTCACGCTGTTTAAGTACGACCTTGAAGAGGTTCAAAAGCCCGTCGCTTGACCTCTAACCTTGAAGACGTTTGACTGAAGAAAGGTCCTTAGGTTCGGAGAAGTGCTTGACTGAACCCCAGAGCGGTTGTATCTGCGGATTTGGCCAAAAAGGTTGACCTTGAGAATTTGGTGATGAGCAGTTGTTCCTCCCCCCCCCCCCCCTCCCCCCCCCCCCCCCCCCCCTCCCCCCACATGGCATCCACCCGCTCATCCGAATCGAGTGCCTTGTCGAGCTGTCAAGACATGTCACAGATTCCGCGAAGCCGCGGACCTGTTGTGATCTTTGGAAGGGGGCATACACTTATCGGTTCTGTTTTTGGCGTTGTCAACTTGTGGCGCTCCTGTTGCCTTCGTTATTTCTGCACTCGCTCGACGGGGGTACTCACCGAAGGTCGGTGTCCTTTCACTGAGGGTTCTCTGAAATTCTTTGTTTCAACCAAAACCTTATGTTTGTTTGTTTTTTTTTGTTTTTTTTATTGTTTGGCAGGGAAGCTGCCGAGTGAAATGACGGGTGAAGTGGGTGCGTAGCTTTGAAGAGCAATGGGATTGGAATCGGCGATTTTGACTCACATGTATTGTTTTTATTAGACATTGTGTTGTCGAAAAAAAAGGAAGAAACTCTACTCGTGAAAGCATGGAGCTGTGGACATAAAAAAAAAAAATTATACGGTGCTTTCCAAACCTAAAGGGGTCATGAAACGACATTGTGTTAAAATGTTCATGACTTTAGAGGGACGTACTGGTCCTAGTCTGGCGTAAGTATACTCGTACGAACCGCCACTGATTCTTGGTCGCGATGAAATTGCGAGGATAAAAGGGGACTATTTCTTTCAGTCTTGTCTTGGCAAAGCTTGATGACCTAATTTATTCCGTTATTAACGTTAGGAAGTGATTCTGTAGAAATAAACAAAAAATCGTTTCTTCGCTCTTTTAACTTCGCCACGAGATGGTCCGTTTTGGTGCTCTTCCTGGGCCTATACCGGTCGAACTACGTGGCGAAGTCTGAACTCCCCAATCGCTACTCAGCCTGGCAAGACATTGCATCTGCTGCAGTGACCAATTTAGCTTTGAGTAGCTGGTTTTTATAGAGTAATATTTGGGTAACCGAGAGGCGGCGTTAAGTTTGAGGAGCACCACACGCGTTGTTTAAACACTCGGAAGCGTTATTTGAAAACCGTTTACACCGGGTGTTCGTTTTTAATTTCAAACACATTGATTACGAAAAAAAAAAAAAAGAGTCCGTGAATAGTATGCTAATGCGGTTTGTGCACGTGAGTTATACGGTCAGGGGAACACAGTGGAGGGAGCTGATCCTGACGATGTGTCCGATAATTTACTAACATTTTTTGATTGACGTTTTTAATGATCGAAAATAAGCACGTGGTTCCAATTAGAAACTGTGCTGATGGTCGCCGAAAGCCACAAAATCAGTCGTTTTTAGAACGACGTGAAGTTCGCAGGAAGCGTGGGGGCGCACCAAAGTTACCCTTTGTGCGTGCAGCAAGCGCAAAACTAGCGGTGTGAAAACGCGGATGATTAGATTATCATCACAATAAAAACGAAACAAAAAAAACATTGAGTTAGGGACAAAAAATAGGACGAGACAACGCCCCCTTAAAATTTGAGGCGGTGTTGCCTTGTCCTATTTTTTAACCCTAGTCTCAATTTTTTTTAACTATGATTGCTTACCAGTTTGCCTGCGCAGTAATCCTTATTCTAGGTTATCGTCGCGTTTAGTGACTTAGGTGTACCCCAGAACTTCCCACGTGTTTCAGATCGTTCTAGGATTGACTGATTTAGTGGCTTTCAATGACGCTCAGCAAGTCTCTAATTAAAATCATATGTTTAGTTTCACTAATCGAAAAAAGTTAATTGAACAAATTTAGTTAATTATTCGACTTATCGTCAGTTTTAACTTCTACTCTGTCCCTGTCGCCGCATGACTCGCCTCCACAAACCAAAATATTGTACCTTTCACGATTTTTTTTTTATCGAGTTTGTTCGAATTAAAATAAAACACTCGTATATTGCTAAGCTATGCAAACAAAAGAAAAAAAAAAGAAAAAGAAAGGGGTTTGTCGACCGCCCAGTCATTTTTTATGAACAGCAAGTGAATCACCGCGGACGTTAAAGAATACGAAATTCTACAATACGGTACATCGGTGCTGCATGAATATATATATATATATATATATATATATTATATA
>NW_024609882.1:37316105-37425782 GCF_016920785.2 Ixodes scapularis
TAGATCGGTGCTGCATGAATATATCTATATCTATATCTATATATATATATATATATATATATATATATATATATAATATTTTTTTCTTGTCAGATTGACGAATAGTTAGAGGACAGGGACATTCGTTTTACCGTCTAAGAGCTATGCTTGACTCGCAGTTTAATTACTTGAAGGGGAGTATGGTGCGGAAAGGCGCTTAGGGGACCGTGATATGCACCTGCACACACACACACACACACACACACACACACACACACACACACACACACACACACATATATATATATATATATATATATATTATTATTAAATTGCGCATCTTTACTGGCACAGACCACTTCTCTAGAAGAGCTGATAAAACTAAAGGAAACTGATAAAAAAAAGAAAGCGGGAAAAATACGAACCTAAGTAATAAACGGGAACTACAGAAAGTTATTTCATTTCACCGGAAACGTCGTCGTCGTCGCGTGGCTTCGACAGATAAATGCGGACACTTTTCATTTGTGACGCACGATATAATAACGCGGATAAAAAAAAAGGCGATAAGAAAAGCGCACGAAAGAGGTAAGAAAAAATAACTTTGAAAGCGCTTTTGGTCAACTGTAAAAAGGGTGTTTTTTTTTTTTTGTTTTTTTTTTTTCTTTTTTGCACTCCCACCGGGGATGTCGCGGGGTAGCCATCCAGCGCTTCCTTTTGTCGCTGCTTAGCGCTAAAGCGTTTCACGCGCACGGCACCCGTCATGGCGCGTTCGCGGAAGGATGTGTGTACGTGCGTGCGTGCAACTCGCAGCACCGGTTGCTTCTGCGGCGATGACGTATCGAAGTATTCTGTATACCTCGAGCTGGGGGTGTGCGTTTGACATTGTTATCCGAGGTTGGATCGAACGGACCTTCGAAATCGGGAGCAATTAATGTCACGGTATACTTGTTCAAACCAGGAGCGGATTTCTGGGTCAAACTTGAAGGGGGAGGGGGGGGGGGGGGGGGTGCAAACAGGTGTACGTTACGGAGGGATTTAATGTCACTGACGGATGTGACGTCACAGATAAGGATAATTGCCACCTCACCACTAACCAGTCATCTCGCATATTTAAAAAAAGAAGAAAAAAAACAACTTATGTAAACCGTTCTCTCTCAAAAAAAGAAAACAAACAAACAAACAACAACGCTGCCTCAGGGTTGTTTTTTCGGGTTGGGGGGGGGGGGGGGGGAGCGATCACCACCACCGCTCCCCCCCCCCTTTTTTTCTTCTTAAATTCGCCCCTGTTCATCAGGAATCCTGGAGAAAAGCTCACCGGAGAAAAGCTCACCGGAGAGAAGCTCACCGGAGATAAGCTCACTGGAGAAAAGCTCACCGCAAAACCGGCGGATGCGGAGAAAAGCTCACCGGCCATTGAGCGTATGCGCAGAAAAGCTCACCGATATTTTTTCTTCTTTTTATGTGGAGGCTGTTGGATCGTGCGTAACATATATCAATTTATTATCATTAAAATTCGTCAGCTTTGTAAAAAATAAAATGTCCTCATTTGTAATATTTGTTAAGCTCCCAAATTAATAATCGCGGGCCAGTGTTTTTTGTGGCTAGGCAACGAAAGCCTAACTAAAATCTTTATGAACTTGAAGAACAGGAAAAAGTTAAAAAAAGATAATGATGACTGCCTAAAACCTAAAAATCAAAGGTGTAAATGCCGAAAATTCAAAAGTGCACGCGCAACACCGCGGTGCCTGAAATTCTCTTTGAAGCTTTTGTTAACATTTGAAAACAGGATAAAACAGTCAATAGGATATCGAGGCTCCTTTCTTTCACGGACATGCACGCTTTCTAACCGTTCGTGCTGGTGTTTCCACACGTTCCTTTTGTGTGATAGTGTCCTTCTCCGGTGCGCCAGCTATGACCTTCAGAGGTGCACTCTGTCTCCGTTGTTATTCGTGAGCTATATAAGAACTAGTCATTTGTAAGGTGGGTAGCGAATTGGGCGAGTTGGTAAACGTATACATGATAAAAACCGCTCAAACGACGACGACGGAGTAAAGACAACAAACACGACACGACGAAGCTGTTCTCGCAACTAAAGTTTTGTTAGTGAAATTAACAGAAAGAAAACAGCGTAGCCGACACTGATTACATCCACAAACACCTACTTATCAATTAGGCACTACACAATATTTGGACCTCAAGCGATTCACCACACCGCTATTCATACTAGCTCGCAAAAAACAAACCTCTTTATCTGACAGAGCTACCGACGGCGCACCCTCAACTGTCAATAAATTGTTGCCTTTTTTACCGGTGTACGATGTTCTGGTTTTATACTTGCAACTTCATTAATTTGCAGAATGGTTGATTACTAATGTCTGAGGAATTAGTAAATATTCCCAATGAACCTCGAGAATATTACAAAAACGAGGACATATTTTAATGAAGTGACGAATGCGAATTGTGTTAAATTGCCACGTTTTACGGAGAATCAAGCTAAACTAAAAAAAATATCGGTGAGCTTTTCTCCGCATCTGCCGGTTTTGCGGTGAGCTTATCTCCGGTGAGCTTATCTCCGGTGAGCTTTTCTCCGGTGAGCTTTTCTCCGGTGAGCTTTTCTCCGCCGCCCGTTCGTGAGAACCTGCTTTGAACTGTTGTAGTGGTAGTGGTAATCAGTTCGTTGAGCGTCGTTCCATCGACAGATCGTTTCGTCGATACTGCGACGTTTCATCGGGAGTTCGCTTTACTGAAAAGCTCCCGCGTTTGTTTCATGGACATGGACACATCTTGCGACGTTTCGTCGAAAGCGCCTTTCTGTGCACATCGCCTTCGCCGCCGGCGACCAGGTGGTAGCCTATAGCTTTTGCCAAAGCCTTGGCGGTTTCGACGATGCTTTAAGCAAACTCGAGCCACAGATTACGGTCTATTTTCTCCAAGCGGAGCGGAGCGAAGCGAGGGGTGACCGCGTGGAGCGCAGTTTCTTTAAAGGCTTAGGATTAGGACTTCCGAATTTGTTTTTGGTGGATCAAACTCGCTTGGGTGGTTCACTATATTTCCGGCATGCTTCCATGGGAACAATTGAAGCCACTGGTCCCCCCCCCCCCCCCCCCCCCCCCCCCACAGTCCAAACCACCTCATAAAAAAAGATGTCGACGAAGCGTCGCGTGTTCATGAAACGAGTTTCCACGAAACATCGCAGCGTCGACTAAACGTGTGTCCATGAAAATCGAATCGAGCTAAATTTTTCCACGAAACGCGTTTCCACGAACACAGTGTCGACGAAACGTGTGTCCAGGAAACACGAGTCGAGCTAAAGTCGCCCACGAAACGTGTTTTCACGAACTGACACAGTGTCGACGAAACATGTCTCCACGAAACGCGAGTCGACGAAAATTTGTGCACGAAACGTGTTCCCATGAAACGCATTTCGACAAAATGGTATGAACCCCTGTCTATTCAAGTGGATGGATGAATGACACGGGTGAACCCTTCTAATCGGGCGACGGCTTGCGCAGTCTAGCCAAAGCTGCTTTTAATTTCAACAGGTAACTGATCGCCGATTTACAGTGTTCAACGAAAATTGGCGCGGCCTCGTGGCCGAAATGTGAAACAGGGAAGGGGAGAGTTGCGAATACTGGCAGCTTGAAGGTCTTTCCCGTCATTTCTACTTTGTTGTTCGCTTCCACGCGATACGATTTTTTTTTTTTTTTTTCGATGAGGCGGGGAGCGATTATTTGACGCGCGTTTCCTTCTGATTTCCGCGGATGATGCAAGTGTGACGGAGGTTGGAAGCGCTTTCTCTACCTTTCCTCTCTCTCTCTCTTTCTCTCTCTCTCTCTCATTGTCGTGTGTCTCGTGATGGTTTTCCGTTTTCCACTGTCCGAAAGGCATTTTCTTTTCTATTTCTTTCATACCTTTCTTCTTCTTTTTTTTCTTCGTTTTTATTTTGTTGGTATGACAGAGCTCTGAGTAGGTTCCTTACCCCTTTATTTTTATTTTTGATGGACGTGTCGGTGTGTTTTTTGCAGGCTCGCCCACTACAAAGTAGGCCGCGCCACACTGACCCAAACTTTGGCGAGGGGAAGAATCGAGCACGTGGTCTCGGCGGCTCAACAGATGGAAAAAAAAAAAAAAAAAAAGGAAGATTCGAGTTTAATCTTTTTTTTTCGACTTTTACTTTTTTTTTTACGATGCAACGATGGGCGTCGAGAGCCCGCCCTGCCAACTTTCGTTCGTTGCGGGAAAGGTAGACAACGTAACCCGTGCCTTTCACCACCACGCGCACGCAGACGCGCAAGAGATGCAACCAAACCCACACTTGAAACAAAAAAACAAAAACAAAAAAATGTTATCGATGCTCCGATGGTTGGGGCTAGGGAGCCACTAAATAAGCTACGCTTTAGAGTAACGACACTTGATAACGGTGGTGGTATCTTCTAACGCCAAACGTAGTCCGCCTTAATATGAAAAACAGGTGATATTTCAGAGGCACAAAATCATTTCACTGCCTTTATGGCGATTCACCGTCACGGCAGGCACAGCGCCTCGAAAGCGATGACCAACGGTTAGGGTTGCACGGATACGGTCTAAGCGCACCGCGAATCAAGAGGGGACCAATCGCGCGTACCCGACCCTCCTCTTTTCTACCCGGTCGTCGCCGAATCTCGGACTCTGTGCGCTATTCTGTGACATCCATGTAAACGCAGCCCACCAGGGTATCGAAGTACTATCAAATTGTAATTACTCTTCGCAATCCTCCTTTCGCTGCTTTCGAAAAAATGGCCAAGAATCATGGTTGCCAGTTACCTGAAACCTTATGCATGTGAAATCACAAGAGAAGCTTTTCCGTTCTCCCCAAATGTTTAAACAGTTAGCGACAGACCAAAGCAATATTACATGAGCCTCCTAACACCGAATTCAATGCTGAGAAAGTCGCACTTTTGAATCATGACGATCGGCAGTTGCGTCTGCTCTGCACAAGCACCAAGATGGCGGCGCCCACAGCAATATCGGGGAACCCATTAGCTCATTTAGTGGCTCTAGCATGTGCTGTTGTGCTCGCTCGGAGGTAAAAATCAGTCGAATCTACTAAACCAATAGGCCTGTAAGTAAGATAATAAATATACGTTTATTAAAAAAAAAATAAAAGGCGGCTTCAATATGACAATGGGACTGGTTCCCCATTTCTCGGGTTCGCACACTCGCCGCTATGCGGCGACAGTTTCACATTCTGGCCGCTAGAACGCGTCGCTTCATCTGGAAGGGCGTGAATGGTGGAGGTACGCCGTACCACTTTACGATATGTTTGATGCAAGAGCCACGTTCTAATACTGATACTATATGACTGCATAGGTTGGGGCCCGGTGTCCATTTTACAAACGACGGTGCGGTTGCGCGAATTGATAAAACGATTACACAGCGTATAGAAAGGAACTGATTTCCGGTGATCCATTTGCATTTGAATTTGTATACGTTTCAAATTTGTACACGGTTCAAAAATTTTCAAAATTATTTAACTTTTTTTTTTTTTATCTGCGTGACAAAGCGCCGATTGCTTGATTCGGCGTTTTGTCACGACGCTTTTTAAGACCTACACCTACCTCGCACTTCTGGAGCGGTACCCAGTGGCGGGCTAACCGGCGCTCTTGAGTAAGGGTCCTCATTTTTCTGTCCAGTCTCGCAGCACGCAGCTTGGTGGTTAAATGAAACTGTGCAGATAAAAATTATTATTATTATTAAGAATGAAGAGGAAGGTGGTGAGTCTCCCGAGCTCGGAAATTCACTTGATAAGCGCGCCGCATTGATGTTGGTCCGCCACACACGGGGAATCGCACTGAGGTAAGCACTCGTGTGCATATGTACTCTCCCAAGATCCACAAGGTACATACTTGAAATCGCACAATCGCGACGTAAGTGTACAGAGACACAAACACACACACACACACACACACACACACACAAACACACACACACACACAAGCAAACAACGCGCCGAATGAAACGGACATGCGGGTGGACTGAAGAACGTCGGTAAAGCAATAAATAAAAAGCGACGTAAACATAAAGGTCTATAAAAAAAATATACGAGGAACCGTGCTGAGAAGTTACGGAGTAGAAGGTGGGATGTGTGTTGTGTGTGTGTGGGGGGGGGAGGGGGGCTGAGGGGGGGAGGCGAGAAGAATGGCGCCGCTCCTGCTTTTCAAGTGTATTCTCGCGTCGCAGACGAAGTGGCAGAGAAGCACCGGCTCCAGCTCTACTCCGCTTCACCTTACGCTGGACTGTGACAGACGCTACGAGCCAGCAGAGCCAATCCATAGCTCGAGAGCTGTCACGTGACTTCACGCTTCTCTCTGCGTCGCTCTGCCCGATCCGGAAGAGCACGTGACTCCGTCCGGGCTCATGGATTGGCTCGGGTGCCTCTTACGATCCAACGTAAGTCGAAACGGAGCACAGCTCACTCTCGTATCCGGATCTTGATAATTGCGCGGGAGAAAGTTGACGGCTCCTCTGAGCTAAGGCCTTTCTCTTAGCTTTCTGATGGAGCAGACGACGACCACCAGGTGGGGGAGAGGGGGAACGGGAGAGGGAGAGGGGGAGAGAGACTTATGGGAGGCTCACGATGATGCGCCCCACCAACAAACATTTGTTGCTCTTGTTGTTGTATGAGAACGGGCCAGAGCTGGGTCCTCTTCTTTACAATGTGCCCCGCGCGTACGTGTGTACGAACGAACGCACTCGTGAAGCGTTCGTTTTCAGCGCTGCCGCTTTATTTTTTGCCACTGCCGCCGCCGTGTGCCGGATGTGAGATCGGAGATGAGAGAAAGGCGAGGCTTGTTTTGAGCTGTCGCCTTTTCGCGGCCGGACGTCTCGGTGGTTGCCTGCCGGCTCTTCGCCGCTCACTCTTCTCCAAGCTGCTGTTGTTGTGGCTGATGGAACGGGGTTGGACCATAGCCTTTTGAACGGACGGTCGGCGGCTCCTGGACTCTTACGTATTTATTCTACGTAACGTTTTGTTGTTGTTGTTGTCTGTGGTGAAGGCAGAAAACGTACCGATGGATTTGATGGACTGGATCGCTACTTTCTGTTTTTGACGTTTCTTTTTGTTAGCGTCGCTGTGTTGTTGTGGGCTGTGGGGAAAGGTGGTGTACGGGCTCTTCGTTTGGTCGGCGTCTATAGACATTTCTAGCAGCTTATCACCCGGGATAGGAAAATGCTGAGTCACTGAGCTGCGGACGCTTGTGCGGCGCGTTATATGGCGCAGAAGGGAGCTACACGGCGCATGCTCAAAACGCGCTTCACAGGCAAGTAGACAAAAATGGCGTGATGGCAGCCTGATGGCACGTCACGTGACCACGTTCGAGTGACGTCACGTGGAGTCAATTTTCCCGCTATATTTGGCGGCAGAATTCAATAAACTATATACGTTCTCTGTCACTCCCCGAAATGACTGTTGAACGTATCTTCTGAAGAAAATCAAACGATCGCTCCCTAAACACTGCATTCTATGCATTAAACAACTAAAGTAACTAAAATCTTCTTCTTTTTTTTTTTTTTTTTTTGGTAACAGACACAGCATCGTCCATACAGTGAGATTGCCTTCAGACAATCAAACCACGGCGTATGTATATGAGTCTGGAAAAAACCAGACGCCATAATAAATTACCGCCCGCTTCCTCCCGCGAACGATCATTGTAACCAAACACGACGGCGATCGCCGGGTACTTACACCACGGATGCCAACAGCGGGACTCGCCTGATGCGCCGTAAACATCGAAAACGACGGCGGACTCTGAGTCCTTACGTCACTCGCATCACCCACAACACCGCCTACGAGAGCGGACTAGGCTTCATTCAGCCCGGACATCAGGCCGTTGTTACCTGTCAGAATTCTTTACGGAGGGTTTATCCGGTAGAAAAGTGACTCTGTCTCGAAGCGGCGTCTCCTGCAGGAAGTAAAACCACAAATCAATAGTCACAATAATAATGATAAAAAAAGGAGAAGAAAAAAAAAAAAAACAGCGTGGCGGCGCGATTGTCGATGTGCTGCTAATACTTCATACAAAATACAGTTCGCTCAGATTGTTTGAAGCGTGTATTTCTTCCTTGTACGACGGTTCTGTCAAACTGGCCATACAACAAATGTCTGCGGACATATGTTTGACGCGCACACATATGTATGAAGTGAACAAGTGATTCGAGCACTCTTGAGGCCTGTCCGCAGATCCTTCTGTGATCGTTTCTGCAGCGAACACTGCGCGACTTTCGTACGATGTATGATTAACAGCCTGCCTCCGGCCTAATACTTTGTCGCCACACCTACTCGTGCAGTGTATAGGAAGCGAGCATGCCGGCCGTGTCGCGGCGGTCGCCTATTGTTCGCCGCGACCTAGCGGTAGCCGCCGCAGGAGCATCGGGGGGCAATGGCGACGAACAGCACGTCAGACAGTGTCCCCGTCGTGATTACGAAGGAATTTAAGGCAGTTACGAATTCGGAAAGTTCCTTCGGTAGCCGGTGCCGTCGGCGCAGAATCATCGGGAAGTAATAGCAACGAACACCACAGATGACAGAGGGCGATTACGAATCCGGAAAACTTCTTCGGTAGCCGGTGCAGAATCATCGGGGGGAAGCAATGGCGATGAGCAGCACAGTGGACAGTGTTCCCGGGGTGATTACGACGGGGTTTAAGGCGGTTACGAATTTAGAAAGCTTCTTCCGTGGTACCAGTATGAAGAAGGGAAAACTCCTTCGTGAATCTGGCCGCGTGTACGACGTGAAGGAGGTCCGTTTCGACAGACAAGTGGATGTCACGGTACTCCGCTAACAAAATTAAGCGTGCCCGCAAAAAAATGTAGTTGGCGTTGAGTGGACCGTGGTAATTATGTACGTTTATTTCTGAATCAGCTTGACAATAACTGGGCGATTTTTTTCGCGCCGTTCCGCGATTCCCACTACTATCTTCCTGTAGGCTGATGGAGACATCCAAGTGTAGGCTTAGGTGGGCGACCGCACTCCGCTTCTCGATTCCGGTGAAGTATCTGCCGCATACTTTAGAGTTTGCCGTCGGTGTCGATGCGGTTCCATCGTCGCTAGAATAGAAAAAAGTTAATTGTATTATTCGTCAGCAGCTTAAACAAAGCGCGAACAGGAAGGTAAGAAACGCCACTAACCTGTATGGACGCACAAGTCGCACCTGCAGGTCGCGCAGTACTCCGCCTCGTACGGCCGTACGGCTTCGAAGGGACGATGTAGTACTTCCTGCCGTGTGCGATCTTCGACGTACTGTTGCAGCCGACCACGCAGCAATTGTTGCGGCTTTCTTGGTGCGGAATAGCCATCTCAGAAATTACAACGCTAACCGGCTAACCCACTACAACGCACAACCAACGCAGCGACTGGCAGAAGCTCCCCGATGCGATGGACCCGTTTGCCGCTAGGGGCGCCCTGGTCGGGGCTTGAATTAGATGCGCACGGTTCCTATAGTCACTGGTACCTAAACAAACTACGGACGTAGCTCAAGCGTTCAATCTTCTTGCTTCGGGATTCCTTGTTTGTCGTTCCTGGCGGCCAGCGTGCCGCAAACCGTTTTGAACACCGAACAACTATATTTCCAGCAAGTCAATATCAAATTAAGAAGTAAAAAGAAGAGGAGGTTTATATATGTTCTGTCGGTATATCGAACTAACGATTGAGTATACGATTTTCGTCTGCGAGCATGGCTGAAATACTGAAAGATCCGTGGTCCGTCTAAACTTAAATTGTTCACCGCCCCTTCGATCCCTATATATAGATATATATAAGTTAGCGTGAGCGCTACACTTGGTCTTTATTCAGCTCTAGACATTCAGCGCAGTTCAAGTTGTCGTTGTAAAACGTCTGCAGCCATAGGCGTGAAACAATCACGCCTATATCTACTTTAGACGTGAACCAATCACACTTATAGCGACCATATGCGTGAACCAATCACGCCTATAGCCAATTAGTCGTGAACCAATTACGCATACAGCAACTATAGGCGTGAACCAAACACGCCTATATCTACTTTAGGCGTGAACCAATTACGCATACAGCGACTATAGGCGTGAACCAATCACGCGTATATCTACTTTAGGCGTGAACCAATTACGCATACAGCGACTATAGGCGTGAAGCAATCACGCCTATAGTCAATGAAGGCGTAAGAAACAGGGGGGTTATTATGTTCACGTTAATTCGTGCGCTGTGATTGGTTCTTCGGCGTCCTCGGCTAATTCCGCATTCTCATTGGCTGCGGTGCGATAATAAGATGTTCGGGACGCCCTGTGTTTTTCTTATCACCCGGGCGAAAAATGCTGAGTCACTGAGCTGTAGACGCATGCGCAGCGTCTGATATACTGCACAACAGAGCTACAGCGCATGCTCAGAAGGCGTTTCCACAGCTTAGCAGACGAAGATGGCGGCGCGCAGAAGACGTTTTTGGGAAAAGAGTTTGGCTGCAGGTACCTTCTTCCTCCTGTGTGCCTAATTTCTTCCGGCACTTGCTGCTTCCATTGTCTTTATTTGGTTTCCTAATAAATGCCATTTCGTCCGAGAGTCATAAGGATGGGTAGTTCACCACATCGTTCCGATGTATCACATTTTGCGAATAACCGCTTCGCTACTTCGGCTCGCTTAGAGGGTTTTACCGCGGATATTGCGACTGGGCACCGGGGATGATTGCCGTGCTCATAAAGCGGGACCATTACCTCGGAATTCTTTCACGCTCGCGTGAGGCTGCCTTCAGCAGCCTTTGTTTGTCCTCTCTGTGTGTGTTTGTTAATGTAGTTTTTGAGACTGGATCAGCGTTGAGATGATTTCTAGAACGAGAACAAATATATCCCGTTCGTGCGGTTGATTGAACGGGATGTCCCGTTGATTTGCTTTAGCACGGACCCCGGCGAAATTTTGATAGTCGCTGATTTGCCTTATAATTCGTTCGACAGATTAATGGACGCACCTGAACTATTAACCTAAATTACCAGTCACACTATTTTTTTTTTGTTGCTAAGATATTGAATTTTTAAGTTTGGTCTCAGAGGCTGAGAGGTTCCACTAACCACACTGAAAACGTGACGTCATAAGGTGTATAGGGGGTAGTACGGCTCGTCCCCGACGGCTTACAAGAAGTTTGATGGTGTAAAATTAATTCTGAAAAAGCTCACGTCAAAAAAAAAGCCCAAATAAAAAAAAAAAGCAAACAAGCACTGCTTTGTAGACTGCCTGTTCGACCTGCAGGTTACGCAACATATGACGCCACCCCACTTGACAGCACGCGAAAATTTTAATGTTGGTTTTGGCATCACCTTCATTTGCCTTTTTTTTTTTTTTGCTTTTCACTAGTTATATTGAATTTAGAGATAATAAATGGCACGTCAGGAAGAGTAAAAAGCTTGTGCACTCCTAAAACTTACTTAATTCATGCTGCTAAAAGAAAAAAAAAACAAAAACGTTGGAGTTTTAAGTTTTAGAGATTGTTAGGATTTTGTTTACCGTTCGGAGTTGCACAACGATATTGTATGTTTGGCTTAGGACAGTGCGTGTCGTTTTATGCGACTTTTTTTTTTTTTTTTTTTTGACGGTTTGCGCAGCGCGAATTATACGATTCCACTTCGAGCTCAAACGTTCGAGTGCCTTACAGAAGTGTGACCCTGTGGCCGTGCCCTAACGAGCTTGAGTAAACTTAAAGCGGTAAAACACCGGCCAAAATTGGCACCCATTCCGGTTGCCGTTGTCTTGCCCGTTTGCACACATTAGTGATCCCGTGACGTTAAGATGGCTGCGTGCAGAGGTGGACCAGATCAGATTGGCAAGATCACGATCAGCAGGGCCATGTTCCAAAATTTATTCGATCTCACTCAAGGGTTTTAAAAATCCTGTACGTTGGCGTTCAAAAACCTGCCCGTGTCCAGTTGTTCTATCTTGTCACCCGACTTGATCCGCCGGAGTAACTCGCATCCATTCGAGCAAGATGCTCCCCAGAGGGCCCATCTGCTGACCGTGATGTGGCAAATCTGATCTGGCCCACCTCTGGGCGCAGCCATCTTGACGTCACGTGCTCACTAATGTGGCAAGCAGGCAAGATGGCGGCAACCCGGGGGGGGGGGGGGGGGGGGGTTGCCATTTACGCTGCATGTTGTGGGTTCTGGTTTACCGTTCTAAGGTGATACTCCAGCTCGTTACCGTGTCCCAATCGTTCGGTGGCATGGCTTTCTCAAAACCGCCCTTTTTGGTCACCAGCTTCGCCGGCGAGTGGCCGACCGACGCGTCTGCTCCTGTGTAGCACCCTGGGGCTATTCACAGCAGGTCGAAGTAAAGGACTAGGCGTCATCTGCTGACACCTCTGGCGTTCTCAACGCTTTTTCGGACGATTCTTTGTTGGCGGTTTTTCCACAAAGCGAGGGATTGCGTGATGGGTCGAAACGGGACAACGTACTACACGAGAAAGAACTCGAAAGTGGCAGGTTAGTATGACGCCCCAGAAACCACCTGCCTGAGTCTGAGGAGGGAAGAAAAAAATGAAAGGTCCACAACAAAAGAAAAGAAAGCGAGCTAAAAAAAAAGAAGAAAAAAATGCACGCAGAGCACCGAAATGAGCGCACTAAAAAGAGAACAAACAGAGCTGGCAGGGGGGGAGCACTCAATATCCAAATCTGTCTCCCCCTCTCGGTCTCGTCAGTCTTCTACTTTTCCCCCCTCTCTTTCTCTCTCTCATTTTTTTACTCCCTTCCGATCATCCCCCCCCTCCCCCCCCCCCCCTTTTTTTTTTTTCTGAAGCTGTTTTTTTGTGCTTTTCTCACCTTTCTTTGCAATGTTAATCCCCTCTTTTGTTAGGCCTAAGCTGGAGGGAGGGTGGTCATTTCTCCCTGTTTCGTACTTCTTTTCCTTCTCAGTCTCCTTTTTCCACTCTCTGACGTGTCTCTCCCCCCATAACCCTCTCACCCACCTCACCTTCCCACAACCCAACTTTATCCAAATCCGACCGAACAAAAATGCAGCGAGTTCTTCAATACAGAAAAAAAAAAAAGAAGAAAAAAAAGATTCAAGTCGAGAAGAACAGGAGAAGAACAGAAACGAGCACCACCACGCGGAGAAAGAGAGAGAGAGAGAGAAAGAGAGGGGTTACTTTAGAGGGCGAGAAGAGAGAGGGTTGTTAGTGGCTCCCCTGGTTTGTGTGGTTGGCGGCCCGGCGCGTTCTTCTTGCCTGGAATTTCCGGCTCTGGCAGCAGCAGCGGCCGGCCAACGACGATCGCATCATTGTACCCGCGGACGTTCGAGACAACGTCGACTTCCCCACAACAGGTTGTGCCCGTGTGCGTGCTCGCGCGCGCTCGGGGAAGAAGATTCATCGTCGCCGCCGAGATTATTTCAGTCGTTTGTTCAACTTCGATGAACGCTGTTGTCGGTTCATAGCGCCGCTTGTGGAAACGTCCACATTCTCAGAAGAGAGGAGCCCTCCCAAGCCAAGGTCGTGTTCATTGCATCCGGATTTACAGAAGCGACGGACATCGGCTCGCTCCGAACATAACGTACCAATCGGAATCGTTGGTGTGGTTAAAAGAATAATAATTTCTTTAAAGCGGCAAGCGTTTTGAAACGTCAGATCTCGTTTGGATACTGTTTAATTTAAATCGTCTTGTCGGTTGTGGCTGCGGTGCGTGTTGGTGGTGAGCGTGGAGGTGTCCGGCGGCGTCCTGTTGTCTGTGCGGTGGTGATACGAGTCCGTTGGACCCAGCGTCCGTTTCTCGGCGGGAGCGCACTTCGGTGGATGTGGAGTTTTCTCGCCGGCTTCCCCGGTTGTGGAGTGAACGCCGGAAAACGCTCCAAGAGACCCTCTTTGGTGTGCCTCTGAAAGAGTAAACCATCAGGTGCGTTGTCTTCTTTTTCGAGATATTGTTTTCGGTGTTTTATTCGAATTTGTAATATGATTACCGTTAGACGATCTGAACGGGTTGGAAGGCGTATCGGAACTTTTGCGGTGAGTGGAATATTTATTCGCCGTATCGTCCCACGAGGAGCGTCTGGAGCAACGTGTCGATATTCTTGCTACTTGTTGGTCACGTAATGATTGATATTTATTGTCTTCCGTTTTCGAGATATATATTAAATAGGAAAAGGGGGGGGGGGGGGGTAAATCGGGCGCTTTATTTCAAGTTTGTAATCGGGAAGAAGTCGGGCAAAGAAATACTGGAATTCTTTTTTATGTTATAATAATAGATATGTATAATTAACAATAAGGAGCTTTAATCGGTTTCAATATATGGATTTTTTTTCATTTAGGTATTTAAAGTACACATTATAGCATTGAACATCATGGTATAAGAGCTCACTCGGGCTTTTCGATTTTTACAGTTCTTGTTGATTACATAATATTCTGCATGCGCATCATTTCTTCTCTATAATGACGTTCTCCCAACATCACTCCTTACGCGTACATGTACAATGCACAACAATATCACTTCAGTTTGACACGGACAAAACATTTGCTGTTCATCTGGCAAAAAAAGAAGTAATAAATGTAGTTTTTTTTTATTTTTTTTACTGTTGTTTTTTTGTTACACTGGTTGCAGCGAACAGAGAGGAAGAGCTAAGGATACTTCACACTAGATATAAAAGCGACATTTTGTTACTCGATCTCTGTTATTTCAGGTCACTGAAGCCAACAGAATCTATGTTCGTTTTCGAAGGCTGCAGGTAACGCACGTGCTCTTACCAACCCTTTTTCTTTTTTTAAGGAAATATTTTTAGGACAAGGCAATTTGTAATATGATATCGGGTTTTGCCCGAAACCTTGTCTTTCTGAAAAAGTTAGAACTGTAGCAGTGGCTGTACTTGACAAGATGTTTGGAAAAACTCTGTTACCGAAACGTTATAAAGCCGACTTTGCTGTTTTACCTTTTCTTTGTTTTTAAGACTGTTTTAATGAAGGATGTTGACCAGAAAATTTAATTTCAACGAATTAACTCAGTAGCAAGTTGCATGTCTTAAGATTCCGAGGCATGTCGACTGACTGACTTTTAATATTTTTTTTTTCTTAATACTATTTTACATCGGTTGGAGGAAAATATCACGTAATTTTAATGTGATTTGCTGCGGCCCATTTTTAACATATTGCGGAATAGACTACTCGTATTGTCACCTGACAATCACAGTGTTTAGGATCGTGAGGTGATTTGTATGCAACCTTGAAAGAGTACACCAAATTAAATATTTTTAGGTTCACAGCAATGACCTTAATGAAATTATATTTCCAGTTATGGTGCAACCTTTTAAGTTTCATTAGGGCTTTTTTTATAATTTTTTTTTTTCGCGTCGCTTTTTACCTAATTTCTAGACAGTTACTTGTTAGTTTAAGATATTCGTACGAATTAGTCAATTAGGGCAATTCGATTATGTAATTTAATTACAGGATTGAGTTCATTTTTACGTTTCTAACTTGCTGGTTAGATGCGTATCCGAATAACACTAGAGACTTAGGGTAACCGACGGCCTTTAAACTTTCGTGAAGGAACAGTAGGAGCGCTGTGCCTCTCTTCTTGTGTATTTTTTTTTAATACCTCGTGTACACAGCGTTGGGATCAAGTGGGTCTTGGGAATCTTCGTTGCGTAGCGCTTTTGTCCACAGATACAGAAGTGGACAACGTGAACGAATAATCTAGACTCCTTTGTTATCTTTTTGACAATTCCTGATCGCAGTTCGTCCGCTCAATTATGTCAGCACTTCAGCATGCCAAGAGGCAATATTTGTTTTGTACAAAAGAGTATTACTCTTTTTTTCTTTTTTGCCCACAAGATTGCGGCACATTCCTAATCCGCCCCCTGAGCCAAAAAAGATTGAAGAACCCTGGTTTTTTACGATAAACTAAGTTACTAATTTACGATAAGGAAAGAGGTACATTGAAGACAAACAGACAAGATGGACACAACAAAACATACGGCACACCACACAAGTTCCTCTTCGCGACCAGCGATGCTCGATGCACTGATTGCACTTTTCAAGCAGCCGATGAAGGGTTCGACGTGCGCCCGTAAGAAGAAACCCCTCAGAATGTACTTTCACTGAAGAAGTAACTTTTAAAATTATTGTTATCTCCGAGCGATTTTTTTTTTTTGTGATATAAAATGGATCTGTGTTAAGATTTTTAGTAGGACTGGGCGTCGATTAAAAATTTGAACCCGATTAATCGGCACCCTTTAAACGATTAATTAATCGATTAATCGGTCGCGTTCATTTCCCTGCACACTTTAAAAAAGAATTTTTTTTTTTTCATTTGCTGATGACGTGATAAACGACGCGGAATTTCGGATTTTAATCAACAGGTTCAAATAGACTCACTCTCCCGATCATTATGTTATTACTTCAGCCACAGGAGACAAAGAGGTTCGTTGATATCCTCCGGCAAAAGCGACCTCCTTTCAGTTGTCCACAATGTCCTCTGCTGCGCTAGACGGATACTCGCACGGCGTTGAGGTGGCCGAGATACGTGTAGCCTTCTCCAATTGTCTGGAGTTACAAGTCTCGCCCCCTACAGTATATCTTAGGCTAATTTACTTCACCTAAAGTTTGCGCTTCATACATGTGAACTCGTCCAGGTCTGCGTGTACTGAAGGGGTTGAATTTTTTTTTCTATATTTTGGTTTCTCCAAATTTGACCGATTAACCGGTTACAGAAAAATTTATAGCGATTAAAGCATTAATCAATTAAACGGTCGGTTAATGGTCGATCAAGTTCCCAACCCTTGTTTCTAGGCTTCATTGTTTAATTAAGGGTTATTATTTTTGCGCCTGAATTTGGACATTTATTAACGAATACTGCATTTTTTCGCGGTTTTAATATTTTAGTTTAGGAACGAAGAAAATACACCTTTATGCGATTCGTTTTGTGTTTAATTAAACGCGCTCAATTTTAACTCCTTCCTTTTTTTTTTTTTTTTTTTTTTTTTTTTAGTAGGCGTGGTGTTTGTAACCAGAACCGCAAACTGGTTTTTGAAACCCTCTATTCGTTATGAAGCAGTCACCCTCTAGGTAAGCGTTTTCAACACTCATAAAAAAAATTAAAGTTTAGTTTGAAACTTTTAGATTGGAAATGTGAACATTTTCATAGCTCTGGTTTTTCAGCCTACACACTATTCTAAATATCTTTGGAGCCCTTATTTAGAATGAAGATTCGCTAACCCCCCAAAAAAAGATTTTCCATATCTTCGCCATTCCTAAATTAGGCCAAGACGCGTGCACTTTTCTGTATTTCTTTTTTTTTTTTTTTTTTACTTAGGAATTGTTACCGACACACAAGGATAAGCTCCGGAAGCATACACTTATGGGAATATTTTTCGTTCTCTCCACGCACGTACGCTTCAGAAGTTGCCGATATGCGCATGAAGGTACGACGAAGTCTCTCTTTCCTCTTCTTTCCGTGCATTGCCGCGCCGGTGGTGCCGGCTAGGTACGGAATGATAAAGTGGAATACCGGGCAAGGAACAGTCTATCGATCAGGGATTATAATACATTACATTGTGGGCCAAAAAGCAAGCGTTTAGCATGTTCGGACGCTTCTCGTATATTTGGCGCATCTCCGATCACATTCGCAGCGTTTTAAAGGGAAACTGAATCAGTTGTGTATTTGGGGGAAAAAAAACACTTAAATCGTCTTCGTTTGGCCTCCAGAATCACGAATATCGAGATTATTATTTCTTTTTCATCGATTTTGTGCATGGAGGTTAAGAAAATAATTTGCAAAATACCGCTGAGCTGGCTGAGCCCCCTACTTGCCAAAGCGTGACGATGTATCCACAGTATTCGGAATCTCCGCTCTCGCGCATCTTCAGCGCCTATCAAAGCTATGCACGCGCACTCTTGCTATTTTCCTACATGTAAAAAAACAAAACAAAAAAACACGTTCCGCAAGGCGACTGGCCGCCGCCATATCTCTGCTCGTGCGGACAAGCCCGTGCAAGTGGAAGCCTGCCAATGCTATGTTCACGTGCACGTGCTTGCGCGCATGGGGCACCGGTCGAACGCCATGCTTGCAATAGACCAGTCTCACCAGTTAGTTTGATTACGCCCCCGCTGTCGTCATGTATCGTGGGATCTGTAATCTTTTTGCACGCGCCACGACCCCGCTGGAGGTATGTGCGAACCGAGCACGAGACGGCAGGAGCTGTCTCGTGCACGGGCGCCTATCTCTTGTGAACTACAGCTATGGCGGCCTCACGCACGCGTGGAACGCTTAGTGAGATACCTCTCTTGTGCACGCGCTGCCCGCACGAGAGACACGCGGTGATTGGCGGTCACACTATCTGGGTATGACGTAACGACTGGTCGAAGGTTTTTCGTGTTCTCTCGTGTTTAGTTACACCTGAAAGGAAAACGCACGTGCGAGTGTTCAGCGGTAGCATACGCACAGTTCGTACAGGGAGGGGGGGGGGGGGGGATCGGATGCACAAAAACGGTTCCCTACAACTCTCTAGTAACTTGCGCGTTTCTTTACCCTAATTCGTGACGATATCTCTGTTTGTTCGCTCTAGTAAAGGGTATGTCATCATCACGATGATCGCGACATACCCTTCACTAAGGTGAACAAGCAGGAATATCACCACACCACGAAGTAGTACAAACGCTTCAGTTTCACTTCTAGGTTCGTAGCTTTGCTACCTTTTAGCGTGAAGAGGGTACGAAAAACCCTTATCGATGACTAATTGATTCCAGCTTATATCGGGAAACTATTTAAGTGAGGAATTACCACACTCAAGTCTTGCAAGTTTACACACGTACCCGTAATATCTAGACAAGCATAATTAGCCACCAGATCCTTAAGTGTTTAGAGGTGCCAGTATTGCGAATGCAGAGCGTAAGCTTTTAGAATATGCCCCGTCGTCACACACCTTTATCATGAAACGAAACTTCGTAGAAATTCTCGCTATCGTTGTTTACTATACGCATTTCCAGCGTGAAATACTTTAGCTCGAAATTGCTTTCAATGAATCGCCCCAGTGATCGATCGTTTCGTTGGTTCGCCGTTTTAAATGACCGCTCTAATGAACACTCATTTCCCGAGAACGCGGAGAGCTGGAGACGTGACCGGCGCTACCGACGTGCTTGACCTCGGAGTTGTGGGTTAAATAATACCATCCTTCCCCCTATTCCTAATCGCGCATTTTCTCCCCTCCCTCGCTCTCTCAAGCTTAATCCGGAGGAGGCCGGCTCCACTTAATCCCACGTAGTACTTTCCTTTCTTCAAAGAGAGGATTAGCGACGAAGGCCCTTGCGCGGCAGAGCGCATACTTGGCCGACAAAGTCGTGGAGTAAAAAAAAAAAAACGAAGAAGGAAAAAGAACAAACACACGCTTTTTTACTCCTTCTTAGGATTATTTCCGTCTAAGCTGGCTGAATCGCGCCTGCTTCGTCTGGGCCACGATCCTCTTCTGATCGCTCACGGATAATATGCAAATGTTGTGGTCTTAAAACTAAAATCGAAACGCCGGAGAGCCCCGAGAAAGAAAAGTGAATAAATAAAAAAGAAAAAGAAGGCAAGCGCGAATCAGGTTACGCTATTCGTACACACAGACCCTGCGTTTTTATTGCGTTCCATTTAGAACGGCAACGTCCCGGGCAAATTGAACCGGAATACACGGCGGAATGCACTTTTTGGGTATGTGGATGGATGGATGGACGCTAAGTGGCTGAAACCTTTTGAATAGGGCGGCGGCTTGCGCCACCCATTGAGTGGCTTTCCAAACTGTTTTAATGCAAGTGCAGCGATAGTCGCGTGTTTGGCTCCTGTGTCTGAGAGTCGAAGAAAAAAAGCAAAAGAAACTTTTAAGTTTCATTAGTGAGTACTTAGAACAAGGTGTGTCATTTCAAGTGATTCCTGTTATTTCGAAATGAGAATACATAAAAAGAGGCCGCCGCTTTCGTAGCAACGGGCTAAGGAAGTCTGCATACTTAAAATGCGGCGCTTGTCATCTATTCTTTTTTATTATTCAGCGTTGTTTCTGTGACTAGTTTCTGCTCTTTTTTCTTGTGCGTTCTGGAGTTCCCAAAAGGAAAGCTAGTGATTAAGCTTTCGCCAACGTCACCAATTTTCTACGCGCGTTCCTAGAGTAGTTTCCCATTACTCAGTTTTTCAATGCCATATGTACGTGTAATGCTGGGGCTCTAAGTGTGACCTGGGCGAGAAAATGGGCAAATTTTAGTTGCCCATCGCCGTGCTGTGGTTGGCCAGACCACGGTTAAGCGCGGCGTTCAACGATCTCGCTGATTTTCTTGGACTCTTCCTAACCTAAATACCCTGGTGTATGCTGTGAGCGTGGAAGCTATCACAACTCAGTTGTGAAGAGGGCTGATATTACTTTGATAGGTTTACATCAAGTAAATTAAAAAAAAAAATCTAGTCGATTCAGGATGTCTTCTGAAGCCGGAGCAGTAAGTTCAGAAGAACACGCATCCCAACCTTCTCATGGAACCGACACCACATGGGTGACTTGCCGCTTCTGCCATGATGCTTTACCCCGAACTCCAGAAAATTTCTGTTCATTAATTTCGTCGAGCTTTAGGCCTTGAGAGTTCCCATGCCAAGGAACTGCTGGAAAAAGAAGAAAAAATGAGGAGAGCAGAAATGGAAAGGTTGTTGACTGAACTGGTTGTGCTTGGAAAGAGGAAAATCGATTTCAGACTGTAAGATACGAATGTAGTATATAGAGAAGGGAAAGAGGAAGACCGATACATGCAAAAAGAAGCGGAGAAACTTTCTAGTGTGTTTGGGAGGATTTCAATTGGGGTTGATCAGCAAATACGATAGATGGATGCTAGAAAAAAAGAAAATCCGCAGAAGAGCTTGCATTATTCGGGGCTAGCATGGCTGAGCCAGGGTGGCTCAGAAAAGCTCCGGCTTCTTCGCAGGGCATCAGCCTGGACTTTGGTAAATTATAGAAGTTCTCGTCATGACATGCAAGTGAGGAGAGTAGTCCTAAGTGGTAAGAAGAACATAAAAAAAAAAAAGAAGGGCACCCTGCTCTAAAGCTCTCTTCAGAGAAAAGTTAGCTACGACTATTTGAACGACCGGGCGTCTCTGTGGAGTGCAAGTCCATCCGCTTCTGCAGAGGTTTTTGGTGACGACAGAACGCCAAGCTGTGATTGGCTCTGGTTGAAGGATAGCGGGTAGACCTCAAGGCAGCTTGCTTTGCGGTCTACCCGCTAACGTTCAATCAGAGCTAATCAGAGCTCCGTGTTCTGACGTCACCATAACCCCTTCACAAGAAGCGGAAGCTCGCGCTGAAGGCGGAACAACTGGAGCACCTTCCTACCGTTCTAATCCTGTCAGTGAGCATAGACGTTTGCAAGTACGACCCCTGAGCGCCTTGGCGTTCGTAGGTCGTCTGATAGATAAGCTTTGCGAAGGTGTTCCCACGGTTGCCAGCCCGCAGCCCAAACAAAGCGTTTTCCACCCACTGTGGCCAAGCTAGCTTTTGAAGTGCGGCTAGCGCACATCTTATAAACCAGAAAAATCGGTAAACACAAAACAAAACCGTGACAAAAAAGAAGACTCGTATTACGCGTCTGCAGAACGTTACACGGACGCTGCTGCCTTCCAAAAAAACATGTCAAGTAAAACAGAAATAAAAATCGTCCTCAGCGCACTAAGAAGAGAGACCAGACACTAATGGTCTTGTTGGGGACCATCACAATGCGCGGCTAGTGGTGCCCGGCCGCATCGTGCGTTCCCTTCGGTGTCGTCTTTAGCACAACAATGATCCCGAAAGCTCTTTCGGCATCCTGGGGTGACCAGGGGCTGTACTCTGTTTCACTTCACGATGGACCGACGCGGACGCTACGGGACCATTGGAGCCAATCTTATGCTCTGCGAGTGTCACGTGACCTCCCGGAAGGGCGCAGCGGCGCTAGGGTCGCGGAGTTGCAGCAGCGCTAGATAGACCTTTCCGGAAACTCCCAGAAGGCCTCGCGACAATCCCAGGTATCAAAGCGTGACGCGAGGAATTGGGGGTGCTGTTTCGATATGCGCGCTACTCGGGCTGACTCGGGAGCTTCGCATTCCCACTTATTCGGACGTCCCTGCGAGTTCGAAACACCAAGAAAATAGAACGAACGCAAAACAAATTCGTTACGAACTTTGTTTTCTTATCGTCCTGCCTTTACGCTTTGAAATCTAGAAATCTGAAACCAACGTCAACTTATTTTTTTATTCATCGGATCGTCGTAATCGAAAGTTTTAGAGCGAGCATAACGTAATCAGATTTAGAAGGGGGGGGGGGGGGGGGGGTGCCCCTTCGCATTCTCTCTTCCGAGCTCAACTCTTTTTAACGAAAAAATGGACATACATCAGCTTTTTCTACGAAGAAATGTTTAGTTCTTGGTAACCAGAAAATAGATCTAGGCAACGTTTTGCCCGTGACGTCATCCCTCTGCAGAACACCCCTCCCCCCCCCTTCCCTGCCCCCCCCCCCCCTCCCCAAGCTTGACCCATAAATCTGCCCCTATGGAGTATCGTTCCGATGACTCCCATAACGATACCCGATACTCCGCCGCCGTATCATATCGGGATAGTAGGGAGTTCTAGGGAACCGTTTTTGCATATCCGATAGGGTACGATGTTCCCCCCGGTACGAGCTGCGCATGCGCTGCCACAGAAGACTCGCCCATGCGCAGTTCGTACCGGAGGGCACATCGTACCGTTTCGGACGTGGCGGAAACGGTTCCCTAAAACTCTCTCTTTTGTTATTGAAGGTATCGGAACGATCTGATAAAACTCCCTAATGCACCGAGACGACACTGAACGCCACAAAATTTCAGGAATGGTCAATCGGCTGGGATGGCTGACAGCCAGCCTCTGCTGCGGTCCATCCTATGTATCAAACGGAGTAGCGAGCCAGACCGAGCGGGCGTGCCGTCCGACTGGGCCGGACAAAGAAACCATTGTGCGGTCGGGTGTCACGAAAGATGTGGCGGCGTCCCGAATGGTTGCTCGATGCGCGTTTATTTTATTTGTTCGCTTATTTCTTTCATCTGACCGGTGCGTGTTCAGAGGCTTCGTTCCGGAACTGGTGGTCGACGCGGATCGTGTTAGGGCCGTAGAGCCGTGTCGATTTGCAGATAGTAGACGGTTCTACGCGAGGTGTCTGGGTGAAAACCGTGAGTTGCGGAAGCTTTTTCTCCGAATCTGCTACCGGAAACTGGGGGTGTTTGTTTTGTAGTAACATCTGTTTCGTGGGGCAGAAAGCCACCATAATGGTGGCTTCCTAGTGTGTGGAATTTCAGTGCGAGCGTTACCCATAAACGAACAAACAACAGTATGCTGCCAGCCTAGATACGAGGGTGCACATCTCTCGAGATGTCCAGGAACCGTCTGCCTTGCGGGAGTTTTTGTAGATCGTTTTGATACCTCTGGTAACGATACCCGATAAAAGATACGATGCATGCTCGAAGGTCAACGCCACAATAGTCAAAACCCGTGTACAAGCCCTCCGACGTCGTGCCAGTTCAGCCCCAACCACATGGGGCGTTTGTTTCACGCGCCTAGCCCGTGTCAGAGTCGGCGCCCGTCGCTCGAAATCACCCACAACAATGCGACGCGCGCGCCGACGCCGAAATCTGGCCACGCCGCGCGCAGGCGCGAGGTGACGCTGACGCGCATGAGCCGCGTGAAAACGTCCCATGTGGTTCGGCCTTTAGATCGAGCGCAGATACACATTGGATATGAATGCTGCTTCAGTGTTCGGCTGGACCTCGCGCCCAATCACTGCGTCGAAGTACGTCCGGTGTCGGGCCCAATGCGGAGCGCCAGTTCGTCTGCTTCTTTTGCGGGGGTTGTGGTGACGTCAGAACGTCAAGCTCTGATTGGTTCTGAATGAAGAATAGTGGGTAGACCTCAAGGCAGCTTGCTTTGAGGTCTACCCACTATCCTTTAATCAAAGCTAATCAGAGTTCGGTGTTCTGATATGACTCCAACCCCTGCAAAAGGAGCAGACGAACTTAGCTCCGCATTGCTCAGCTGTCGCGATTCGAGTGCCGGTGGAAGTAGAGTATAGACTGCTCACGCGCGTTTATTATTCTGGGTGGTGTTGACAAAGGCGTCGGCGGAGTGTCGATTTTCATTATCAGAGAGTTATCCCATAGATATACACCACAACTTTTTATCGTCTGTTTTTGAAGTTTGGCACGGGGGGATGGCGCGCCGTGGTGTGGTGAATAAGCGCGGTCGAACGAGCGTTTTACGTGCATATTACTTCCGTCGGACGAGCGCTGCCATTGTGGCTTCGTGTTGTTGCGTGAGGCTGGTGAGCTGATTGCGCGCGCAGGTTGTGAAGAGGCGTTACGCGATTTCCGGAGTCATGTCGGGAGAGTCCGTGACGCAAAACGCGCTGAATGGACGAACGGACGGTATTGTACGTTTGATTTGGCTGTCGAGAGCACTAGCGTAGGAATAGTGGTGGTGAGTTCACCTCGAGCATTTCACGGTGTTTACAGTTTACGAGGGCTGATTTTTGGTGTAAGTGGCTTTTGAAGAGTATGTGTTGGGTTTGTTGGTATGGCGTACTGTGATGATTAAAGCGCGCACTAAAAATCTTTCTTCTAATTGACTTTTTTGTTTGTTTGTTTTTTGTGGTTTAATATTTGAAGTGGCGTTTGAGTTTGGCCCTCACACCAGACTACTTGTTCAGTGAAGTGAACTCTAAGTTTATTTGCGTGGAACCATCTGTGGATTTTAGTATATATATATATATATATATATATATATATATATATATATATATATATATATATGGGTGGTTTCATCTCAAATCGTGCAGGCAAAAAGGGTCGAATTTTTAATTTCGATGAAAAAAATATATGTTATGGCGCCGTTTCTAAAAACGCAGTCGCCACAAACCGCAAGTTCGTCGGATTTTTTGTTCTCGACTTATGAATTTTTAAAGAGGCCGTGGCGAGAAGCAGTGTTTTTCACACCCGTCGTGGGTCGGATGTTTCGCTTGATCTCCCGCCCTGGATTTTCAGTCCACATTATATTATCTTTTTTCAAGCACTCTGTGGACACATCTAAAAGGCTCCAATACCATAAAATAATTTTAGGCGTTTTGCTTTTGTTTTGTAAAAATGTCAAAAACGCCCCCTCGGTCGATTGTTGACGAAGTTTGACAATTAATAACTGGCGATCTACTTGGGTTACATCGATAATTTTTATGTCCACGGAGAGCCCAAAACACGTTCTTAATGTGTATTATAAAATAACCCGGCTCTATAAAATATTATTTCCGTTACGTTTACGTTAATATTATGTGAAAACCAAAAAGTACCTTTTTTGAAATTGATTTTCTCAAAAAACCCATTTTTTATTTTTTTTTATTTTTTGTTAAAATGTAGATGTGATAGTTTTCTACGCGAAAATGAAGTCGAGAAAGTGTATATTTTGTTTGTATGTTCTATATTTAAGCATCAATATCGTACAAAAACGTGTTTTTACGGCTCGAAATAGACTTGCGAATTGCGCGTCTTCACAAGCTTGGAAATAGTTTTTTTCTTTTTTTCAACGTTCCCACATAAAAATGAAATACAGTATTTCTACCCTGTTATATTTATTGATTATTTAAATTTTATTATAGGCGGCAAGCTACATCGGAGGAGTTCCAAAAAGAGAAAGCAACACTTCTTAACAGACCAGCAGGTGTCGTTAATTTTTTACGTGTAGGAGTCGGTAGACGTCGTATTGATTCGGGGCCCTCATTGACCTGCATGAACGTCCCGCCCTTTCGGAGCCAGCAGATGACCACGACTTTTCGCGCTCGTTGTGTTAGATAGGACGGCCCGTGACAGTAAAGCGAGCAGCGCACCCTGTGTCACGAGGAGTGAAATGGTACGATTGTGTCGTTGACACGGCGAACAGTGACAGCCACCCAGGAGGAGTCAGTCAGAGTATTGCACAAGGCAAAGCAAAGGAATCGTTGCCTGAAAGGATGAGGACACCACGGCCTTACAATATCGACGGTCAACAACTGTTCTGTCAGCCAAAACAACGCCGCGTGCGCGCTAAAACCGGCGGCGCGGGACAGAAATCCCGCAGACGCACACACGAAGATGGGCCGGTTTCGTTAGGGATGTGGGGAAATTTGAAACCAGCCATCCGTGCATGCGTGAAACGATACCGCCTGTTTCCCCTAGCTTCGAGCGCCCTATCCTTACCTTGAAACGGCCGTGCTCTCTCTCTCTCTCTCAGGGGAGATCCGATAGCACCGAAGGGTTATCTATTAAACTTGACGAAGAAAACGAGAAGGGACTGTTTAAGTTTAATTATCCCCACCAACCCGCTCGTTCTGTCCTTATAAAGGGTTATCTCTTTTGGAAACAGCAAAACCCGGAGATTGACATTAAAACGAGCGTGTTGGTAAATATACTTGTGTTTGTACTCTGCCCGGAGACTAGTTGGGTCGAAGTCAGCCTCCTTGTCAACTATAACCGTTTGTGAAGAGTGGGCTTCTCCCGAGATGAAAAGTTAGCGCCGGCTGACGTGTTCTTTTGAAAAAGGGAAGGGGAAAGAGAAAGTTTGAGTGACTGCAGAAACGACCTCGAAAGCTCCTCTCCCGATATGAAGCTTGAGGCATAGTCTCGGTTACCTTCTCGCGCATCGCCTGCTCGAATCTATTCTTCACTTTCTTTCTCACAGCCACTGTTCCGCACAGCCGTCGTGGATGTGCGTAATAGAGGGAGGAACAGATTCGAGCATCATCTGGACGCCGTCATCCTGCCAGACTTCAGTGTCGTGGGACCGACTCGTGTGTGTTTCTTCGCCCCGCTGAACTTTGTTTCTCGGGTGCGGTTTTTTCTGAACGTTTTTTTTTTTTCAATGTTTTCTTACTAACTGTTTGTTAGCACTGTTCAGTTGTTGGGTTTATTTCGTCATGGCGTAGCTGCCTGGCGGTGATGAAGATAGCGTGTTCGCACGCATTTGGTTGCGTCCCGTTTAGGGAATGCCCGGAGGAGTTGGATTTTGTTCTTGCCATGTGCGGCTGAGTTTTCTCGTCTTTATTAAGTTTTAGTTGTTTTTTTTTTGCTTTACCTTTACGTGCCGTCGACTTCTTTGTCTGACTCTCCACCAGGCGTGGACGTATCGCCTTGCCACCGCTCGAACCTAAATACTTTATTTTTTTTTTAACGCAATTTTCGTTAAGATCGGAGTTGGGCAATTTAATTCCTATTTATTTATTTTTATTTCCTACCCCTCTCCATGACACACTCTCTGTGTGTTTCGGACCTTTTCTGTGTCACCACTTCTGTGTATTACGGAAGTGAAAGGACATTCCCTGGTGACCTGTGCGATGTGCGGTGAACAAACCCCCAGTGTTTGGTTTCGGAAAGAATTGTATATAATATATCGACGATGTGGTGACTTTCTTTGTCTTAGTAATATGACAGCTAATAGCTAGTCTTGCTAGTTTACTGTGAAAGGTTTATAAATCCAAACAATACAACGTCTGTGCCTTTTGGTTATTGATTTCGTTAGATATGTATCTTCTGGTTCCCGCTCTTATCAAAACATACATAAATATTCAATACCATAAAATCCGTTTATAATTGATTACAAAATGCAGAAGAAAATTCAAGAAAACTTTTTCACAATTCATAGAGACGCATGGGTCGCTATGTCTGACTTAGGTCTTGCAAAACAAAGACGTCGTTTTTCCGATATTGAGGCCTAAATATAAAACATACAAACAAAATATACACTTTCTAGGCTTTATTTTCGTGTAGACAACTATCTTATCTACATTTGAACAAAAAATTTAAAAAATAAAAAATGGGTTTTTTGAGAAAATCAATTTCAAAAATGGCACTTTTTGGTTTTTGCATAATATTAACGTAAATGTAACGCAAAATATATTTTATACAGCCAAGTCATTTTATAATAAATATAAAGAGCGTGTTTTGGGCTCTCCGTGTACAAAAAATATTGGTGTAACCCAAGTAGATCGCCAGTAATTAATTGTCAAATTCGTCAACAATTGACCGAGGAGGCGTTTTTGACATTTTTACAGAAAAAAACCAAAACGCCTAAAATTATTTCATGGTATTGGAGCCTTTTAAATGTGTACACAGAGTACTTGAAAAAAGTTAATATAATGTGGACTGAAACTCCATGGCGGGAGATCAAGCGAAACATCCGACCCACGACGGGTGTGAAAAACACTGCTTATCGCCGCGGCCTCTTTAAAAATTCATAAGTCGAGAACAAAAAATCCGACGAGCTTGCGATTTGTGGCGACTGCGGTTTTAGAAACGGCGCCATAACATATATTTTTTTCATCGAAATTAAAAATTCGACCTTTTTTGCCTGCACGATTTGAGATGAAACCACCCATATATATATATATATATATATATATATATATATATATATATATATAATAGCCAAAGTCGAAAAACGAAACTGTACTCAATAAGACATGATTCGTACTTCGAGTGCCAATTTTTTTTCAAAATCGAAAATGCAAGTTACAACTGTACGAGTAGTCAGTTTGAAACGTTCCCGTTGTTCTCGGCTTCTCATCGATAATATATATGTCTGCCTTTGACGTTAAGCTTAAAACCGTGGATTGCGTCGAGCCACGAGAAAAAGACACGAACAATCCCCCCTGTCGGTGCAGCCCGTGCATTTTCGCAAGTATCTGCTTATATGTCTGAATGTACCATATCTCTCTTTGAGAGCGGCATGCCTATTAGGTGCCCTTCGTTTGAAACATCATTCCGATCTTGGTCAGGGAGACCAGTGCAGGTGTAGTTAACCATACGGATCCAACCGAATTCTTTTACAGCATCCTATTCACAGACATAATGCAGCTAATAGGTGTCACTGGCGATTCACCAGGTAAACACGGGCTATATATCGACCAATCTATTGTTTCCAAACAAGCCCCATTACCCGCAGTAACTGTGGTCCAGGTACGCACGCGCAGAAACATGTTTTTTTTTTAAATCGAAGCATCGGCGCGTGCGTCATTTCATAGCTAGCGCCACCGCGTAAGTTGTGACGTCAGAGAGGGTTGTAAGCATATAGTTTAGTATATGTCACATGCAAGTGCCACACCGCTATTCACATACTTCTGCGGAAATTGTACATTTAAAAGTCCTAGTGGTACTAGGTACCATGAATGTCATACGCGGGAGAACCCATTTCCAAACAATGAAATATTGACGGACGTCAGCTGTTGCTTATCTCTTTTGAAATTGAGAAACCCGTAAGGCTAGTTCACACTTTTTTAGTGTTTTTATGGTGTCTCTGAAGCTACTTAGGACTGTCCGAGTGACTGACGTTTAGGCGAACACTCAAGAGCTTCGTCCACAAGGACGTCGTCAAGTACCAACGTTGTCGTGTGTAGGGGCAGTCTAAAAGCGGCTTGACCATTCATTACACCTCGTATAATTTGAAACTCACCGAGCATTGCGTCATTCTCTCGAGAGCCCTTCGACCAATCATGGCCCATCGTTTGCATTTGTATGGACTCTGGAGACGGGAAGTGGTGAAGACACTTCATCTCGACAAGAGGGGCTATCCTGGTCGGCAGGTTGACAAAAAAAAAAAAAAGACGCGCACACGAGGGACACGCGGAACGGATGTAAGTACAGGTGCGTATAACAACAAACGAGAAAAAAAAATGAAAGCAAAAACTGTTTGAAAGAGAGGCGAAGACACAGGTAGGGAGAAGGAGCGAAAAGACAAACGGGGCATCCGTTTTGTCTCACCCAAGTGGCTCGCTCGTCTGTCTGCCGCTAGGCCGACTGGTGATGACACCTTGGACGGATGCCATCACCCTACCTCTCGTCTCTAGACTCTAGTTCGTCATCGTTTCGCTCCTCTCGTGTGTGTGCGCCGCGGCATTGCAGAGACGACACTCGAGACTCGGTCAAATATCCTCCGCGTGTGTGTTTGCCTGAGACCGTGGTTGTGGTTCCAAGAAGGGCGTCGTGACGACATGGGGACATCGTTTACCAGGTGCCCTTTTTAACGATTTTTTTTTTTTGCTTTAACTAGGGGAGTGTGCCTTGCTTGTGCAGAATCGATGACAAACGGCTTTACAAATTGCGATGGTTGTGATCATGTTTAGTGAAGACGGTGGCTGTGGATACTCGACCGCAACATAGACGGCGTGCAGCTAGACATGTTTCGAGAGCGTCTTTTAGACACCTGTATGGTCAAGGTTCGGGGCAAGCTTTAGGATGCTTTGAACACAACCCTGAAGGTCGTCTTCAAAGCATCCCGTGCTCTGGAGGATAAATCTGTGGAGTTTAATAAATATTGAAATGTGATATATATGGTAAATGATTAACCCAGATTGAAAGCAAGGAGGCCTTGCCGATCCATCAAAAAAGGTTCCGACAGCGAAGCCTTAAAAGCCTGCGTGGGTAAGGTTAAGGAATTTACGAAAAACAAACAATGGTAATAAACGATTTCGGAAGAGGCTTTTTTTTTTTTTTTTGTGGATTACCTCAGAACTGTCAAGTGAATTGCTGGGACTTTGTCTTGTATGTATTTATTTTATTCGTTAAGTCGACGCCGTTTCGAGTACTTGAGGATACAAGTATACCGTTCAGGTTCTCCAGTCACTGACATTGATCTCTTGCGAAACGAACACTAGTTTTTTACTCATGGCCGTGTTTAGTGTGCAGACTAGGGGAGCTTGGCACAAGTTATTTACAGTTGTTTTTATGTCAGGGGCTTGTTGCAGGCTGCAACGATGAAAAAAAAAGCTTAGGGTTTAAGGATGTTGTAACTATATTGCGTCTGTCAAGTAATATTTCTATACCGATTCCTTAAAGAATTTCTAAAATCTGTGTACCTGTGTTTGTTCTTACAACATACATAAAAACAGCACCTTACTTTTCTTCTCTTTTTTTTTTCGACACGTAGAACTTTTTTTTTTTTTAGTTTGAAAGTACATTACAATAATAAAATAGCAGAAACTGAACAAGGACGAAGGTGCACACATACGAGAGGCCGGGCTCCAGGTCTGTCGTATGTGTGCCACTTCGTGCTTGTTCCGTTTGTGGAACAAGGACCAATTAAAAGTCGGGTTGAAACTACGGTGTAACAGCTCTCAGTATAACTGAGAGCTGTTACACCGTAGTTTAGGGTTTAAGGATGTTGTAACTATATTGCGTCTGTCAAGTAATATTTCTATACCGATTCCTTAAAGAATTTCTAAAATCTGTGTACCTGTGTTTGTTCTTACAACATACATAAAAACAGCACCTTACTTTTCTTCTCTTTTTTTTTCGACACGTAGAACTTTTTTTTTTTTTTAGTTTGAAAGTACATTACAATAATAAAATAGCAGAAACTGAACAAGGACGAAGGTGCACACATACGAGAGGCCGGGCTCCAGGTCTGTCGTATGTGTGCCACTTCGTGCTTGTTCCGTTTGTGGAACAAGGACCAATTAAAAGTCGGGTTGAAACTACGGTGTAACAGCTCTCAGTATAACTGAGAGCTGTTACACCGTAGTTTAGGGTTTAAGGATGTTGTAACTATATTGCGTCTGTCAAGTAATATTTCTATACCGATTCCTTAAAGAATTTCTAAAATCTGTGTACCTGTGTTTGTTCTTACAACATACATAAAAACAGCACCTTACTTTTCTTCTCTTTTTTTTTTGACACGTAGAACTTTTTTTTTAGTTTGAAAGTACATTACAATAATAAAATAGCAGAAACTGAACAAGGACGAAGGTGCACACATACGAGAGGCCGGGCTCCAGGTCTGTCGTATGTGTGCCACTTCGTGCTTGTTCCGTTTGTGGAACAAGGACCAATTAAAAGTCGGGTTGAAACTACGGTGTAACAGCTCTCAGTATAACTGAGAGCTGTTACACCGTAGTTTAGGGTTTAAGGATGTTGTAACTATATTGCGTCTGTCAAGTAATATTTCTATACCGATTCCTTAAAGAATTTCTAAAATCTGTGTACCTGTGTTTGTTCTTACAACATACATAAAAACAGCACCTTACTTTTCTTCTCTTTTTTTTTTTGACACGTAGAACTTTTTTTTTTTTTTAGTTTGAAAGTACATTACAATAATAAAATAGCAGAAACTGAACAAGGACGAAGGTGCACACATACGAGAGGACGGGCTCCAGGTCTGTCGTATGTGTGCCACTTCGTGCTTGTTCCGTTTGTGGAACAAGGACCAATTAAAAGTCGGGTTGAAACTACGGTGTAACAGCTCTCAGTATAACTGTGATGTAGGAAACAGTGTTTTTTTGTTGGTGGCTACTACGCGCGAAAATATGCACATGAGACAAAAAAAAAAGAAAGGATAATTAGACTCAATGGCGCATTGCTCCGAATTACACGCTGGTTTAAAAGAGCTTCTTTAAAGCTCACATAAAGTTTGGAACACCTGCGTCTACACAAGCGTTCACCAAGAAACAAGATTGACCGAAATCACGGGGTGCCTGGTCAATCATTTTTATTATTAAGTTCACAAATACAACCTACTCATAACCCTCATCGAGGCCCTATGTAACCATAGAGAATCTAACGTAGACCAGGGTTATCTCGACGGCACTTTCGTAAGCGTTTTAGGGCACGCGAATCTGGAATTTGTAAAAATGGCAGCACATTTGGGATGTATTCTGTTTATACGACGCACAACTTTGGATGTCGCAAAAGTGGGCAGAGAGGAAAAAAAGAAAAAAGGCCAGAGACGTTTATTGCAGGCCATCGACGCCATGGGCTACATCAGCCATGAGAAGAGCCCCATCAGAGCGACAAACAACGAACATTGCTTGCCGACGTGGCAAGCGCATCTTGTTTACCTAAATTTTATGTTCCTTTTTTTTTTTGTTGTTGTTGTTGTTTGACTTGAGAGCCATTAGTTGTTTACCAAACAACATGTTAGTGGGCATGCAGTATTGCGCAAAATTACCCGGGTCGCCATGGGGACGATTTTGTTTTCGGCGGAAAAACGAAACAAAACGGTTTTCGTTTCTTTGTCGAGACTATAGTCCGTTCGCACCTAAGCTGACAAAGCGGTGGAAGATACATGCTCGTTGGACGGCGAGCACACAGCTTCCAGCGCAGGGTCAGTTCAGATGTGAACGGGGTACAGGTCACTACGCTTGAGCGTGCCATCCTATACGACAAAAGAACATGCTCAGGTGTTTTCGTTATGTCGGCGAGCAGTGTTGGTTGTTTCTTTGCTAGGCACTAAGTCAGACAGGTCACAAAAATGGCGACGGGTCGCAAAATCGCCGCCAAATTCGTGGGATGTAGCCTCCGGTGACCCAAGAGATAACAGGGGAAGAAAAATACAATGCCCCTTTCGGCAGCCCATGGGCATCGTGCTCGGAAGTTGGAACAAACGAAAATGATCGAGCACATTGGGAAATAACCAGACGAAAACAAATACAATGAACAGGGCGCGTTTGTGGAGGTCGTTGCATGCCGTCAAGTCGCCGGGAAACCCCTTAGCTGAGCGACCTTGCAAGGACGATCCGAGGTCACGTGATCTCGACGGCGGCGGCAGGTGACGCGGTCGTCCTTGGCGTGCTCACGCGTTCTCGGCACGATCGTCGGCCGAGTCAGCCACGCCGCATGACTCATCGGAACCGAACGCTGTTCGAATATTTGGAGTTGGAGGAGAAATGTTGGCGACCTAAGTTGGGCTAACTTGACGGGCGACGCCATATTTGACGGATTTAATAGGTCATGTGCGACACTTTTGCCTATAGATTCCCATATACCGTATTCTACATTAATAACTCGTGCAGCCACTTGCGAACCCTAGAATCACCGGTACGTCAAAGTGAGGTAACGTCGTGAGCTAGCAGAGCGTTCATCAGCCTCTGGCAGGGTGTCGATGACCTTCCATTTCCTGGATTTTTTTTTCCACATTATGTTGTACAGGTTTGATAAAAGAAAGTTTACTCATCTGACCGAAAAAAAATAAGAGAGCACAAACAGGTGTAGCGACGTCTCTTCGCAGATCACGCAACTTCGCCACACCTGTCTGCAACTCTTCGAACGGAGTGTGGTTGCTACCCTGTTCCATCTCGGTCTCTCTTCGAAAGAAGTCTGGCGTTTCAGCACGGTGTGTTTTGACGGCAAACTGTTTGAGCAGGAACTGTAAAGGCGGACGGATTTCGCTTTGTTCTTTTTTTTTCGCTTTTGATTCCGCTCTCTGTGTACAACACACTCGTCTATTTGACTTTGTTTCGAGGCGTTTGTGAAATGGAAACGAAACAATCGAAACGAGGTCGTCGTCGTCGTAGCATTTCTTCTTATTTTTATGTTTTGGCGGGAAATTCTGGGGCACGCGTTCTCGCCAAAGAACACTTTCGACGGAGCTTTTGTTTTGCGAGCGAGCATCATCCGGAGCATATTCCGTATTATTAGCACGCTGTTGATGTGCACAGATATATTTTGCCTGTACCAACTATCTTGCACATTAAGATATCCGGAGTGCCTACTTTCTTGCAAAGCCCTTCGGGGAGCCAGTCGGTGTAATCAATAGAGAGAGCTCACTAAAGACAAAGCTAAACAATATTTTTAGGCTTAAGAAGAAAAAAAAAAAAAAGTCTGCGTCGTGGCATCGAGCATGGTGCTTTACGGGAAAGTATGGAGACGGAAATATCCCAACTCAGAAGTTGGGAAGTTGCAAAGTTCAACAAGAAGCAACGAAGTTCAATAAGCTATCTTGCATCTTTGTACAACCTCCAAAGGTAAATAGGTTTGCAGTTAAACGCACACTCATTTGCCCATGCACGTACACACGCACGCACGCACGCACAGAAAATGTTCATTTCATAAGCTGACCTTTTGCTCAAGACATCTGTAGAACCAATGTAATTTTTGAGTTGCTGGACTACGTCGACGCGTCAAGGAACAGTGATTGTTTCATAGGCCATTACGAAGTCGATGAAGTCCAACGTGAGACAGTGGAAGATACACGCCAGGAGATACCTTTCGAAACTTTTTGGTTCCTGACAACGTGTCCTCCTGGACACGCTATAGAAGTGACAGCGATATCTAATCGGTCAACCTAAAGCTGCTAAATAGGCCACGCTTCGGAGTAACGACATTTCAGCCATCTTGGTGCTTAAAATCATTGTTGCCAGTTGCCTCAAAATTTAGCTAAAATGGTAGGGAATGGTTTTCTTTCCTCCATAAATCTTGAAACAGTCCGCGACAGAGCAAAAACACGATTAGGGAGTTTTAGTAGATCGTTACGATGACTCCGATAACGACACCCGATACTCCACCGGCGCCGTTGCGCATGCATCGTATCGTTATCGGGTGCCGCTATCAAACGTATCGGAACGATTTACTAAAACTTTCTATTGCCTGAGCTTTCTGACACCATATCTAAAGCTCAAGAAGTCGCATTGTAGAATCGTAACAATCGCCCCATTGCGGTTTCTCTACACTAAACCCAAATTGACGCCGCCCGCAAGGAAATCTGGATATGGAGCGGCGATATTCTTTGTTTAGCGTATTCGGTTGGCCTACCTTCTTCGGGGCTTCGCATCGCTATCATCTGAGTCCGTGCTCTTGTCCTATCTGCAGGGAATGCACAATGACGACCTCCGGCAGACATTTGCACTTAACAGACGTAATTGCGACAGACTTGCAGAGCTTTTCTTTTGACAGCATGTTCACCTATACACTCTAGACCTGACGGTGATCTAAAATCGGTTAACCGACGGTGTTCGTTGGCCTGCTGTTGACCTGTCCTCGCATTGCTAACCTATCCGTACGTCCTCCTGTCCTGCCTGCAATGGCGACATCCAGCAGACATTCTTACCCTGTAGACATAGTAGCACGCAGAAGACATAGAGCAGGCTTGTCTGACTTTTGTCGAAAACGTGTCCACCTGGACACGTTAGAACTGGCGGTGAACGGTGTAGTTGGCCTGCCTTTTTTGTCGTCCTTATATCGCTAACCTCTGCGTCTGCCCTCTTGTACCGTCTGCAGGACATGCACAATGGCGACCTCCAGCTGACCAACGACCTATCCGCTGCCACCGAGGACGAGACCATGGAGTCCCTAACGGACAACACGGCCGTTGGAGCCCCTCCGCCCTCTCACGAGGCCCTAGCGGGCGTCGTGAACCTCGCCTACGTCGCCAACCGGGATCAGACGGATGCCAAACCGGAGCAACGCCATTTACAGAACTGCAACGACCAGAAGCCCCCTGTCCTGGACAGGAACCACGATGACGCCCGCAATCAGAACCACAGGTAATTTGGGAGATTTTCCATTGTGCTATTCACTTGGACATTAATTTAATTGGTTTTAGGTGTTGTATGGTGTTTTATTTTGTTCATCGTATATCGTATATTGACAAACATTAATCCACTAGTCGAAAGAAATAAGAGAAGTCTCTTTGGACTACTGGTCATCAAAGTTTAGCATCAACAACGACGGCTTAGAAAAATATTTGTCCACAGTTTACAGAATTTGCATGGAAAATAGTTTACAAAGGCTATATGTATTCAAAAAAAATATATCCACTTTTCTACCCACTGTTTATAGCTTTTTGGCAGTTTTTTTTTTCTGTGAACTTTTTATAGAACTTGGTGTATAGAGATTGAACAGAAGTTGTATAGAAATTGTATACAAAACATATAGAGATTTTGGTTACGCTTCTGTCCCCTTTCTAACAACAATAAGTCAGGTTTTAGCGGGAAAAAAATCGGAATATTCATTTTAAGTTTTTCACGATACACCCATGGGTACTCGCCGCTTGCCGTGTGCACATACGGAGACACACAAATACACACGTCAATGAGCACTTATAACAGTAGTAATTTAGTTGTGTTGACTGCTCCACAGCTGTGTATACGATGCCTACACTTGAAAGGCGATCCATTGACGAGGACCACCCCAGAGGATAAATCGATTACAAGAATGTTACTTTCCGCGCACATAAATTATACGAAATATGTTTTATAATAAGGGTTGGTGAACTGCAGCATTAACTATAAATCATTGCAAGAGGCGATAATTACATGACATAGTTGAAAAAACCAGCCTCCTCGAGGAGGCTCCAACTGGGTGTGATGTCGCTCCTCCGCACAGCATCTTATTATTCTATCAATTCTAGTCTAAAGAAATTCTAGAGAAATACGATGACAGAAAGTCTATTGAGACGTGGTGATAGATATGCGCTATTCGATAGTGAAACTTCTGCAATACTTAGGTTGATTGTTCTTTGTCATCAGTACTCATTTGTTGCAATAATGTTTATACGGAGAGAAAAGAAAGGAGAGGAGGAGGAGAAAACGCAGGGTCTTGCGTTCGAACGACGAACGCCAGACCCTGCTCGAGGAGTAGATAAAGCTTTTGTTCGCTCTGTTTGGACGGAGGCGGTGCACGGTGGAGACAAAGTTTGGACGGAGACAGCATAGCCTATGCGTCCAGCCATTATCCTTTCGATCAGAGCTTGTCACTCTGGCGTCACTGGACGCACTCATTTCCTCCTTTCCTTCAGCGGCTCTCCGCATAAAAATAATGATTTTCCTATTTGGCTTATATAATTTTCTGAACCATCTCCTCATAGAGTTGCCTGAGTAGAATCTTGCATGAGGAGCCCTTTCCGGATGACCATGATGCTCTTCACGCTAATCCTGGCCATAACCTCGTGTCGCCTTGTTAGTGTGCTTTAGGTGCTGGCAGTAAGAGAGAAGGAAGAATGTCTTGTATCTTGAAAGGGTTCACCCGCTTTAAATGTGTACCCTTGAGGTAAGAGGGAGAGCCTTGTATAGGGTCAGGGGGGGTCAGGGGGGTTAGGGCTATCAGCGAAATCCAAATGAAACGATGGGCTAACGTCTCCTGGTGTAGTAGTGCATGAGGGTGTCAAGTGCGGCCTTTTTTTTATGACGTGTGGTGGCGGTGAGAGAAATCGCGTAAATTCAGCATCTTTCCGTCTCTCCGACGTAATTCGCAGGTCGACGCCGGCCACGCGGAAGGCCCCCGCGCACAACGCCCAGAAGAGTCTGGAGGAGGAGAAGAACGCCGTGAACCAGGCGCACAACGGCAAGATCCTCAACCATCACCACAACCACAGCAACCATCACCACCAGATCCAGATCCCCGACGACGCGGTGATCAACTACGACACGGCGAGGCTTCGAAAGTCCTTGCATCGCGGCGACAAGGCCGACATGGTGGCCCTGGACGTCTTCGCGGACTCCACCAAAGCCCAGGAGGCGCTCATGTGCGTGGCCAACGGCGGCGCCGGCAGCGGAGGAGCTCACCCTCAGGCCGTTCCCGTTTCTAGTCCCTTGACGAGCTGCAGCGCCGACAACGGAACCAAGATGTTCGAGGAGTACTTCATTCCCGTCAACACGCACAAAAAGTTCCTCCGGTAAGCTGCCGCTCTGTCGGTAGCCCAATTTTCTAAGCTATGCTGTAGTAAAGGCCCCATTCACACAGTAGGTGGTTTACGTCGAGACACGGCGGCGAGTTACCACGGCGACCAATCGTTGCGTCGCTTCGCTGCCCCGCAGTCGTATCTCGTCGAGCGTAAAACGCCGTCAGAGTTCGTTGCAGTTCTGACGCAGCCGACGCTACGGGCTGATGGTGCTGATCAGACAGCATATCAAAAGTGCACCACCGTTGGGGTCGACATGTGAAACGCTAATTTAAGGCAGAGGCTCTAGCCAACAGCTTTGACAGCGTTGCACACTGGAGTATAACCGTATAAGTGTCTCACGACTGATGGATCCTGGACTGTCGGAAACGAAGCGACGCAAAAAGCGAGGAAGTTGACAACGTTAGAAACGTTAATAACACACGCACTAAAAGGATACACGAATGGTGATTAAATTTGAAGGAGTCTTCTTCGTTTTTCTTTTTCTCTCGTTCGTCGTAACCACAATGGGTTTCCTGAAAGCTCCGACTTCCTGTCTGTCTTCGCAACTAATGCATCTCGATGCGCTGGCCAAGCCGTCTGTACTGAACTGTTTTATTCGTTGCCGGGTTTGTCCCACGGCCGTCTCTTTTCTCTGTAACTGTGCGCGTAATGCGTCAGGAGACGAGACATTCGATACGTCTGGTCGACGGTCAACAAACCACTCCGCTTTTTCCTTTTTTTTTTTTTTTTTTTTTTTTTTTTTTTTTTTTTACGGCTAGCGCGGATAATTCCCGCGAGAACAATAAGAATGGGGTATATCTAGGTGTACGTCTTCCTGTAGTTTATTTTTTGCGCACTTCGGACAGCGTTATTCCTTTTGTTTTTGTAGCTTATTTTTATCGCTAATTTCGCGTTCATCGTATTTCACTTCTGTTAAATTACAAATTCTCCGCAGTCCAGCGTTTATCGAAATTCAATTTTGTTATATTACCAGTACGTCAGAAATATGAATGAAAAGAAATCTAATGTCCGCACTAAACTCAGTTTAATTGTGTGCAAAGTTTACTAGAACGTAGCACTATATGCAAGGTGTTTTTCTTTTTTTTGTTTTAGTGATTAAACATTTTGAAGGGAAAACTTACGTGAGGGTATTTTTCTGCGTTGGGGCTACGTTGGGTTGCCATGGGGTGCCTCAAGAAAACAGTTTTACATACCTTCCTTTCTTTTAGCACAATGTAGCTTGGGGATAGCCGTTCGACCTCATTGCAGTTTTATCCGTGTTTTTTTGTTTTTTTTATTGCAACGTTCGTAGAGAGCGTTACGGGGCGAGAACTCACATCATCGTACTGCGCTTCAAACCGAAACTAACCGCAGGGCTCTGGTGGCGTCGATCTCTCGGTTCTGCACCTACGTCGCACTGCTGGCGCCACCTGCGGCGCAGAACCGGCTGAAGACGGAGGGATGAACTTCACCCGGGCGCGCTTCGCCGGTTAGCTTTGGTTTGAAGCCGTGTAGGAGGACATTTCCCGCCCCGCAGCGCCCACTACGATTTTTTTTAATAAAACTTTCACGCCAAGGATGGCCCTATTGAGATCGAGCATCCATTGGCCAGCAACGTTATACGTTGATATGTAAGAACTTAAACAGAGTAATCAGAACAGTTTAGTTAATTACGCTGAGTAATTAACCAATTTGACCTCTTTTATAGTGGTCCCCAAAACCGCCAACCTAGCCCCAGGGTTAAAAGAGCCCTGACGCTGGTTCCTTTTCTTTTTTTTTCCTCTTAGAAATAGTTGTCTGAACTGGATTAGCGTTTGTTTGAATACATTCAAGAATATACTCGACAAGGTTTTTATGCCCCTTTTGGACGTTTTCGCTGGAGACAGGAAGAGCTTTGAGCTCCAGCGTGGGCTGCGAGAGCATTGGCACTTGCACTGGTCAGGCTCGCACGATGAAAACAAACAAGGGTTGAACGAGCCACAATGGTGGTAGTCAGAGTCGTTATAAACAACTCGAAGAATAAACTTTCCGGAGGCCTCTTTGTGACAGCGGACATTTCTAGAAAATAAAGTCACTCTCTTTGGGGATTTCATAGTAAACGTCGTTTCCTTTTCGAGACGAATGTAGAAAAGTACAGCTCTGCGGGAGAAGAAATATTAATAATAAAAAAGAAAAGTAGTTTGCTAAAAGTAGGGCTGACGTAAGCAGTGACAGCTTAAATACAGTGGGTGCTTGGACGTTACCTCACGCCAACGACAAAAGATAAGTTGCGGTTTTGTGTGACGGGGACGGCGGATGACGGGAGCGGCCTTGACAGAGAAGGCTCCACTCCGCTGCCCAGCCCAGCTGCAGTCTTACGAATCGCCACCCGTTTCGAAGGCCGCACAGAGTGACCTCGTGTAATACTTATGCAAACTTTACTGGCAATTGTTGCAACGTTGTCGAACGTTCTGACTTGGAGTTGGCGGTTGACCCGTGCGTAAAGGACTCGTAAGCCGCCTGAGGAAGTCTTGTTTTCAATGGACAACACTTTATATGTTGGGTCCTAGCATGCCATGAGCGTGATCTGGCATCGAGTAGTCCGAGAAACAAAAACAAAAATAAAAATAAAAGTACTCGGGCCGGTAAAAACGAAAAGGGAACACTGGTTCGACGCAGTGTTTGACGGGGAGTTTTGGTGAGTCGTTTCCCAAGTCTCGGGACCAACCCGTCTCCGCGCTTCATGGCGACCTTCAAAGTGGCGCTGGCAGCTCCAAATACCAATGTTGTTCTAGAAAAAAAAAAAAACGATCTGCTAAACCTTTTCAATGTGAAATGTGGTTTATCATAATATGAAACACTGAGCGGATATGGCTGTATCTATATTAAACGCAGCTGGACTAAAGATTTGAATCGATCCCTTTGCGTCACGTTGTTTCACTTATCTCCGCAGTTCTTCAGCGAAACGCTCGAACCCATTTTAGAACGTTCCTGCTGCTGTCTACGTTTGAAACGGATGTCCTTTATATGCGGCGCAGTTCCTGTTCTAATTCCTTTTAATCAGTGCTGTGTCTGGATCCGTTCTCGTTGCAGAGGCGAAAAACTGTATTTAACGAAAGAGAAGAGAAAAGTGTGCTCCGGTTGGAAGCGAATGTTTTTCTGCTGCCTGCTCCTGGTGATCCTAGGCATCGCTCTTCTAGTGGGTGTACTGGCAGCAAGTGAGTACACAAACATTTCTCAGCCTATCCACCGATGCCTTCCTTCGGCGAGGTTTCGAATTTCGCGGGCTCGAACCAAACTGGCAAGAACACTGTTTGTCTCGCAGGAAGTCTTTCAGCTGGCTCAATATGTAACTTCGACTTAAATCTCAATTTCGCGAAGTCCGAATTATTTCTTAACTGAAAACAAATTCAGGCCCTTTATCAAAAATAGTATATTCTTCAGATTTCAGTTGGGTTAGAATAATTTTACCAAGTACAACTTCTTTCTCTTTTTTTAACTTTAATTCTCAAATTGTGCGAGGTTTTCATTCGTGCTGAACGGCACTTCTTAGTCTGAATGACGGGCCAGGTTCTTGAGAGTGTGTGTGTGTGTGTGTGCGTGTGCGTGCGCGTGCGTGCGTGCGTGCGTGCGTGCGTGCGTGTGTGTGTGTGTGTGTGTGTGTGTGTGTGTGTGTGTGTGTGTGTGTGTGTGTGTGTGTGTGTGTGTGTGTGTGTGTGTGTGTGTGTGTGCGTGTGTGTGTTAGAGCTTCTATTTGGCTCATTATGCATTTCTTTTTTAATCGATTCGAGTGGAAGATGTTGTAAGCGTTTAGCATCTACTTAAAAAGCAAAGTGAAGTCAGTTGCAATCTTCTGTTGCCTCCGGGTTTTGAAGCTAAACCGTTACTTCGAAGACTGACAGATAATCAAACTTATCAAACTTGTCTGAGCCGAACAGAAGCTTTCAGCTTTAGTTTGCTCGTGAGTTTTAGCTAAAGGCCTGCTTCTACTGTGCGAACAGCCCGACAAACACTGTTTGCAGACATGTACTTAATTGTTTTTATTCTCATCATCAAATAACAAAAAAAAAACAAAAAAAAAACATGTGAGCGGTCAGTGCCAATTACAACCGCACCGGTTGGCAAAACGCCGTCGTTGTTCGTCGCCGGACGAACATCAGTGGTTGTCGCAATAGTGGGACTGGGCTCATAACTAGGGTTCTTTGTTTTGGAGGGTTATTTTTCCCCCATGAATTCGTTATCTTGCAACGTCCGTTATCTTGCAACGTCCATTTTTGGTAAAGTTGAGGTTTGGGCTACTTGGTATGACATACTCGAGAATCAAAAACAGCGCAAATGAGGAGGGACCAGATGAGGAAATACGCAGACACAGCTCTGTGTTTGTGTATTTCTTCGTATAGTCACTCGTCCTTTGCGCTGTTTAATTCCACTTTGGTGTTGAAAAAAAAACAAAAAAACAATCGGCATTTGTCAGAACTTATGTTAAAGAAAACAGGACACCTGCGCAGGACTCCCCAAGCTCCAGGGAGCATGTGTAGGGCCTGAACACTTGGAAAAGGTCCCGGCTACCGATAAGAGAAGAGAACAAGACAAAAAAGCGTGGTTCCTGAAAAAAAAAACAAAAAAAACAGTATTATTCTTGCGGACAGTTTAGTGCTGGCTGTGTTCTAGACTTACACAAAAGAAAACTGTAGACAAGGATTTTTTTGTTTCCTTTCTTGAAGTTTATGTTTTTTACTCAAGAGCTGCTCCGATCCGTGTCGTTTGTTTTTGCCCCCCGATGTTGATACAACCGGCTAGGAGATTACCTTTCAGGGTTTGTCGGTTCATACCGCAAACAACAGAACCCTAATCCTAAGCAATGCACCGGCATGTTTGCGACGCAATTTACAGTCCCCGTCCTGTTTCAGTTAGTCATGTCTTGTTTCCTCTCATTGTTTTCCGCTCTTTTTGTCGCACGTTGTTCTTGCGCAATGTATCTCGTTTGTGTGAGCATTACCTGTCCCCACCCGCTCATTATTTCATGTTCACGGGTAGCCTAACGGCGCCTGTAATGACCGTTATTCGACATAAGTGTTTTCGCGCTCGGAAGCTGTGCATTCGTGCGTTGCCAGTCTCTGAACGAGTGTCCGGCAAAAACTTTGCGTGAGCTTTAATACAGTCATTATCGACTGCGTAATTCAGTTAAACGTTCGTGTGTGTGTGTGTGTGTGTGTGTGTGTGTGTGTGTGTGTGTGTGTGTGTGTGTGTGTGTGTGTGTATTTGCGCGTGCGCGCGCGCGTGTGTCTGCGTCTGTGTGTGTGTGTATTTGTATGTGTTATTTTCTTTCTCACTAGGAACAAAGCTTGTCAGTGTAAACGTGTTTATTAATTCCACATTCAGCAGCGCCCAATCGTTCGACGAGCCTGGGCACTGACCAATCACAGGCACGGCTCTTTCTGAACCAAAGGGCGCCGTGCTTGTTAGGCTATCGTATTCCGTTAATCTCGTAACTTTACACTGATGTGTCGCATACGTACTGATGATGGTTCGGGTTGAAGATGCTATGCCGGACTTTCTGAGCTGTGACACGCCAACAGTGTCTCGTTTCGTACTACTGGCGCCACGTAACATGCGTTTAAGGGAGCAACGAGCGAGAAGCGAGGGTGTCACAGTGATCCCAGTTTGGACCTAGCAGTACACTGTAATGAAATGCCGTTTCGCTGCAATGCGCTGCAATTGGGCATCCAGTGTTTACGACAGCTCCTTCTGCGTGACGCTGGCATTTCGAAACAGCCAAAGTTCCTATAGTATAAATGCCCTTCAATGTGCTGGCGACATTCTTTACGAAATTTAATAGCATTACGTTGCAGGCTTGAAGAACAACATCGTAGCTTAGCAGAACGACCTTTAAAGCACCGTTTTATTCTCAGAGAATGAGCTTCGCCATGCGTGTTAGTTGCCGCGTGTAAAAGACGGAGCGAAGTATCAAGGCGCCTCAGGAGCGGCGACTGCTCCTTTTACAGCTGATCAAATCCGGCATGGTGCATCCACTAAACTTTTACTCAGTGCGTCCCGCGGTACCGGACACACTAGTGACAAATACCCGTCTGGTTCGTTCCCGTTCTCCGCAGCTGGGTTCCTGCTGAGTGAATCTAAGTCCTCTCCAAAGTCCGTGGTCCGCGTGGACCCCAGCTCTCCGAGCATGTCCGCCTCGACGCTCAAGGGCGCACCCCAGCCAAAAGAAACAAATGCCCCTCCTCGGAAACCTCCTCCGCCGTCACCTCCTGTCATGGTCGTTCCTCCGGTAGCCCAGACCACACGACCCCCTCCCCGTCCCACCACTACAACACCCACTACCACCACCGCCACCCCTTCGACGACGACTCCGACCACACCTGCCACCACTACCACATCTACAACGACATCAACCGCCGTGCCTGTCACCACAGTGCCCTCCATCACCGCAGCACCTTCCAGCACTACCACCTCCACCCCAGTCACGACAACGACAGAGTCCACTATCGCTTCCTCCGCCGCTACAACTGTTCAAATGGCAACAAGTGCGGCAACCACAACGGACAAGATGCTTTCAAGGTCGGAGTTGGCCGAGATGGACCCAGTGTCGACTACGACGACTGAATCGACGTCGGTATCGACTCTGCTGGGTGTGTCGTCTGCAACAACGACGGAGTCGTCTGATGATTTTTCTCTTACGACGATACCATCGTCCGATACGTTGGCGGTGGCGTTTGAAACGACGACAATGTCGTCTGATACGGCGACGACCGCTCCCGAACCAACAACATTGTCACCTAATGTGGCGGCGGTCTTGCTTGATGCCACAACGGTCCTGCCCGATACGACAATAACGTCGTCGCCTAATGCAACAGAGACGTACACTACAACAACGGAACCATCGGTTGCGACCACGGTATCGGAAACAGGGTCGTCGGCTACAACGACAGAATCGTCGGCTACCACCACCTTGTCGTCTGCGCTGCCATCGGAGCAAACGACAGGTACACCAACCGTGAACGACGATACGACGACCAATATGATGGGAACAGAGACACCGACAACCAGCCCCGAGTGGCGGATGCCTTCTGGTCTCTTGCCGGTTTCAGGTGAGATTCCGCAGTTTGTCTGCGCATTTATTCATCCGCGAGTCAGCATTGCGGGCTAGTCTCCAACCATGATCCTTCCAACCAGAGCTCAGTGTTCTGTCGTCCCTCGCGCTCTCGTCTCCTTCTCTTTTTCAGTCTCTCGGGGCATATCACCTGTAGGCGATCTCTCTCAGTCGTTCGCAGTGATTGGTTGTCGACGTCTTCGTGTTCTAGTAAATACAGCCTCTGTTACTCATTTTTAATAGAGACCCTCTACTACTCCAAGTGCTTTGCAAGAAAGTAGACGCGCACACATTTTCCTTTTCCTTAAGTAATATGGCGGGAAAATAAACAGCATTTGATCAAGCAGCGACCCATAGCTTCCCATGAATCAACTAATAGAGCGATACTGGTCGCCGTTTATCTATAAAAAAATATTAGTTGTATGTATAATGCCTTCATCAGAAAAAGAGGGCAACAGTATTTGAGTCAGAGGCTGACTAAATGTTTTGAGCAGCTAAAGGGCTGTTTATACTCCGACGTTGAGCGCAGTGAACGCAGCGTAGCGCAGAACGCGCGCCTTTCATTGGCCGGAAACCAAAAACTTGATATCTGCGACCAATCAGTATCTGTGCGCGCTGCGCTACGCCGCGCCCGTCGACGTTACGTTGGAGTATAAACGTACCTTAACTCTGCTTGTTAGGTGGTTAGTTGTCAATATGCTGTTTTCAGAGCAGGGTGTTTCCTGATCTTATACGAGTCGACAATTACTTTTTGTGACATACAGGATTTAGTTAGAACATGGTACTCGTAGCAGCAGAATACAGTGGAAAACAAACTGCGCTTCATTATGCTTGCTTGTTATCGCTAGTCCTTACAGACGCTGTACTGAATCAAACGATTTTCACGGAAATTTTGTTCGTAGCTTTTACCTTTAAATCGCGCGTGCCGAAACATGAGATACAGTTTGTGTGCAGGCGAGCTGGTGGAAGTTTATCATATCGATGTTAACCTGCCCCAGTCTCGAGCTGATATGATGTATGGCGGATATAGTAAAAAAAAGTAGCGGATAACAATGGAAATGTCCTTAAAGGCCGAACAGGTTGTCATAAACGTGTTTCGGCATCACTTTTTCTTTTTGTAATTTATTTTTATTGCGGTCAGAATTTCACGAAAGGCAGCGTTCTCAAAGCTGGTTCTAATGCGTCGGCAACTTGTGGATTTTTATGGTGAGAGCTAGAATCGCGTAATTACGACATTTTAGCGATTTTGACATGCGTTGTGGTTTGTGTTTTTATTTTCTTTGCAGTGCCAAACGCCGTTCTAGGAGAGCTCACGCTTCCAGACGAAATTTTCAAAGATTCTCTCAACAACATCTCATCCTCCGAAGCGAAATCCCTCACGAACGAGTTAAAGGACGGGGTATGTATTGTTTAGCAAACACCCCTAGCCTCCGATGTCCCAAACCAGGGACCCTAGACTCGCCAAAGACAAGATTTGGGCCCAAGTTAACGGAGCGTGCCGACTGGGACGCTCCGTTAACTAAGTCTAGAGCCGCAGCATTCTTGAGGTGTGAATCATGCCCACTCCTCGAAGCAAGGTAGCCAACGCTACGAGGTAAATGGGACCAATCAGGCAGTGAGTCGGCGCTCGTGCTCTCGCAGTGAGAACACGAGCGCCGACTCAGCAGTCGTGTCCTTCCCGCATTGGCTTTCGTTAGAGGACACCGACAAGGAGGTGTCGACTGAACTTACATACGGCGAATTCATCACCGAGTTGCGTCATAAGTAAGAATATTCCTGTTTTTTTTTTAGTTTTTTTTTATTTAACTTGCGTTTGGGGTTTTAGAGCGGCGACAGTTCAAGACGTATATCTAAGCGAAGCATCCAATCCGGATGTAGCGTCAAATTTCAGCGCTGCCCCAGCACATACCAGTCTTGTACACGCTAGTCGAAAAAAAAAACATTAATCGATTAAAATTACAATTAAATTTGGACGGAACATATTTAATTAGATCGCTCGATTACTTAAGAAAAGTAATTGGCCGTTACTTGAATAAAACGAGTTCGTTACTTTTCCAATTACTTTCGGATTTTTAAGACGACAGATTATTCTGCCAGTTCCAATACTGGTCTTCCGTACTGTCCAGCGTTGGATTAGAATCGCCGAATTATGAACCGCTTGCATCAATTATCCACAAATTTTGGTAGTAAGTTGGTTCGAGGATTCCTTCGTAGGAATCTTGCAGGAATAAATGGCGCCGAAAAAAAAAATAGTAATGGTTACGAGCAATTTTAGTACTTCCCAAAAGTAATCAGATCACTCTCGCGCTTTCTTCCTACATACTCCAAAAAGTAATCGATTACGAGTAATTTTATTAATTTTTATGAGTACCGTGTACAAGCCTGGCCCATGCTCGAACCGTTTGAAAACTTTCGCACTTTCTTTTATTATCTACTTTATTATCTCGAGGAAAATATGCGCGTTAATTTTACGGTGGAATTTGACATCTCTCTTACGGGGGCGATCCAAACGCTAAAATAATTTCACATCTTTTTTTTTTTCTTCACAGATTGAAGGTATTCTCAGAAAAGGCGGCTATCGATTTGAAACGATAGACATCTTGAAATACAGGTACGTCATCCCGTCGTCACTTGTCTATTACCTCGAACCTTTCCCTTTTAGCCCCGCGTTCGTTTCGAGCCGACCGTCTTTTAGACGACGGCACCGCGGTGGCCTCAGTCGAGCGCTTGGCTCGACCAATACCGCCGACGAGGCTCGCGCGCGACATCATCGTTGGTGGCTCCCCGACACACCCCGAGTGGCAAAACACGTCGAAGCACCGCGAGAATCGTCGTAAAGCGACAAACGCGTCCATCTTGGCGTTGCCGCGTACTTGGCGTCGTGACTCTCGACTGACTCCATGGCTCGACTCAGCCATGAAGATCGCATATACTCCCCATTAATCCATTAACTTAGTCGATTAATCGGTTTCGTTCATTCCTATGCACAATAGTTTCTAAAAAAAGTTTTTTTTTTTCGAATCTGTGATAAATAGCGCACGCTCGCCCGCCCCCATCCCGCCCGTCGTTGTGCCGAGAATCACGTGACCTCTCGCACCACGTGATGGCCATGTACTTGGCGGCCCGAGGCCAATGTTGCCGGACGGAGCCGAACTTTCGGTTTCGATTTCCGCTCGTGTTTAAAATTAGATTTAAAAATATATATCCCATTTTTCGCGAAGCAAAAGACGTAGTGTCTTTTACTATGGCTTTTTAATTCGAAATCACTCATTATCCCGAAATCTTCGGAATTGAGCGGAGTTGCCCTTTAAAGGGAAACTGAAGCGGTTCTCTATTTGAGAAAAAACATTTCAATGGCCTTCATTCTACCTCCAGGATCAGGAATATCAAGATTATTTTTCAATTTGCTGCACGGTGGCTTCAGAAATTAATTTTTAAAGTACCGCCGAAGCCCCTCCTTCCCGGGGCGTGGCGTCACACTAGGAGCGTTCGGAATATCTGCTCTCGCGCATCTTCAGCGCCTGTCAAAGCTATGCACGCGCACTCTTGCTATTTTCAAAAAGGTCAGAAAGAGACGTCACGACTGGTGTCAGTGCGGGGAAATATACCTGGCAAGCTTGCCGTTGCACGCGCTGAACACACGAGCGACACGCGCTTGGAGGCCCGAAGATCCTAGTATGACGTCACGACTGGTCGAATGTTTTTTCGCTTTTTCTCGCTTTTAGTTGCATCTTCGGGGAAAACAAAAGTAATATTCAGATTCACGGGATAAAAATACGCCAGAATTCACCTCTAACTCGTTTTTTTCAAGAAGTGTTTCAGCTTCCCTTTAAGTGGCTGGGACACGTGTAACGTTCTCCACTTGTTGGAAGTTACAAATCTTGACCCTACAGTTTGCTTCGGGTCAAACGTTCACCTAAAGTTTGCCTTCATACAGGCGTACACTCGTCCACGTCTCCCTAGTGAAAGCGTTAAATTTTGAGAGTTTTTTTTTTTTTTTTTTTTTGTAAAGTTTTTGTTGGTTGAAAAGGTTTAATCGTGATTAAAGCATTAATCGATTAATCGGTAGGCTAATCAATGAAGTGCACAACCCTAGTTTCGGAATCGATCATAGAAGCACCGAATTCCCCCCAAAATATTTGCGACAAAATAAACTTAGCCTGCAAAAAAAAAAAAAAAAACACATGTACGCAATATTTATGTTGCGAGACTCCTGAGTGAGAGGCGACTCGCCAACCCAAAACAAAAAATGCCCCTTCCCCATAAAAAAAAAAAAAATATATATATTGCAAAAATAATTTACGCATCTCCGAACGCTCATTATCCACCCAAAATGCAGATCTAGGGGTCTGAAGCAGATGCCAAATTTTCAGAAATAACTGTTTTCTTATTTAAGAGTTACAAGGGATTTTATGAAATCTATGGGAAAATGGCGGCCTTACAGAACTCTCCAACACATGGGACTGAATGGCGCCAGTTACCGAAAACAGGCGAAATTGAAGACCTATTTTCCCATTGAAATTTTTAAGAAAAGCACTTATAACTCGTGAATAAGTAACGGTTAGCTTTGAAACCTTAAAATCTCGACAGGACCTGTAGCGTGACATTTTGGGCGAAGAATGCGCGTTTGGCCAGGCATAGTTTATTTGTGCAGTGAAACAAACACCAACTTTTTTTCGGCAACATACCCTGTAGAAGCGCGCCACAACTAGCTTCTTTCTTTTATTTTTTTTTTCGTTTTTTTTTTTTGGTGGGGGGGGGGGGGCGTATTTTGTGACATGCGTGTTCTAATCGAACAGCAAAAAAATAAATAAAAGGAGTTCAGTGTTTCTTTACACATGATCTTGTGGGGCGCCGCAGGCGAGGCAGCGTGGTGGTCTCCTTCGTGGTGGTCAGCGGAGACCGATACCTGCCGGCCAACAAGGTGCAGGAGACCATCCGAACGTACGTCGCCAGCAACGGAGGCACTCTGGGCAGCAAGACCGTCGACCTGAACTCGATCGTCGCGCTGGGTGAGCTGCTCCCATCTACTCGTTCATGATGCTGACAGCGGGTGACCGTCACCATTTGTACACACGCGGTAATATAACATCGGTCACAATACAACGTCAGCAGATCCTGCGTTGCGGAAACTAACCATTCAGAAAAACAAGTCTGATTTTTTTTTTCCTCTGTCTGCGCCGTCACTTTTTAAGGTGAGAAAAGACAGAACGAACGCCCCTTGGTGACTCGAGGTACATCCAGCTTGCATAGACTCACCTACAGCTTAAGAAAAGTAGGGCGCAACTTTTCTTAGTTCAGTACTTACTGGCCGAATGAACGTTAATGTCCCACTGTTGAATCCGGCATCACGATATCGGCCCAGTACTCCAATGAAGCGTTTTTGATCTGTATCTACACGCACCCACCAGGCATCTTAGAACCAAAGCCAAAAAGACTGTGGAATTGGCCGATCATAATGCCGAAGAACGAATAGTAAAATGAGAAGCGTAAACATTATACGCTCTGCGTTTCTGAAGCTGTCACGATCTATCGACCTTTCCAGGCGAGAAGATGCCGAGTCCTTGGACTTTGGACGGATGCGTGGCGTTTCGGATTTCGTGGAAGAGGGATACATGCGCATGCGCAAAACGCGTTCCACAGCCCAGTAAACAAAGATGGCAGCGCCCAGTCATTTGCTGTCGACCCCAGCCGCGTGGTTGATAAATCCAATATGCAAAATGGAAAAAAAAAAGAAAAGAAAAAAAAAAAGTGAGGCATTACTTTCTGGAACAAGTAAAAGAATACAGAAAAGGCAAAACAAGAATGACAGAGAGTCGAGATTAAAGCGTGAGCTTCTTCCGGTGGTGTAGTGAGAGAAAAAACGATGGTTTTTCCCGCATACCGGAAGTTCCGGGATTCAAGACACCTATTTACTAAGGGCGCAGCCACCTTCAATGTCGTCACTTCTGAGAAGCGTTAAAACATCGTTTTGAATCTCCATGCCGCTAGAAGGTGTCCACGGAAAATGCACGATTGTCACACATTTTTTGCATCGTACCGGCGTGCGGTCGTGTATCACTACTGTTTGATGCATGTTAAAGACCGCAGGCTAGCGGTTGTACTGCACTGGCTAAATTTCTCATCTACAGCTGGGAGACTCGTCGCCCGTTGGTGCAGACCAAGTTTTAGGCTGTATAAACATACACACAACCTAATTTTTTGTTTTGCCTCACCTGTATTTTCTGGCATATTCCAGGTTAAATTGTCTTATCAATTTTTTCGTTCCGCGTACCAGATATGAAACCCACATGAATGAGAACGAAAAGAAACGAAAACGTCTCAGGACCTCCTTCCACACCCTCATTAGTGCCAGTCACTGTTCCTCCGCGATGCACCAATAGGCTTTCACAAGGTGCAGCCACGAGAGCGTCACGCTGGGGTCACATCACTTGTCATCGCTCCCTGAGCCAACCTTTTCTGGTTGGTTCGCGGAACGATTCGATGACCGTGGCTAATACATAGTGGTATTTATTTGCCACATTCTCGACTTGTAGTCGACCATAGCCTTGCTGACCAAACGCGGCTCGCTGATTGGATGCGGCCGATTGCATCAGCATCCATTCGGGCTATGTTGTCCAATCACTGCGCCTGATGAACCCAAGTGTGCTGACGTGACGTCTCCTTGTATACGTGATGGAGCGTGCATGGGTTTTGTCTTTTCTGGGTCACCCTACCACGCGTAGGTCTCTGCTCTTCGGATCTACCAACTCTTCTGCGAGCGTAGAAGAATTTAAAACATGATGCAACACGTGTCTACTCTAGAACGTAAGCCCCGTCATCCGTGTCATCTCAAGGTCGTCGATAACTGGGCTACAAGGACATCGAGGGAATAAACGCAACGTAGTAATTACGCGTTTCTCGAACCAGGCGGCTTTCCTTGCTTACCATTCTGAGCTACGCACCCATCCCAAGCTTCTCGATTTGCTTGCAGTCACCACGAAACGAGAGGTGTTTTAAGCCCCGTATTAACGGTATCACTTGGTTGCTTCAGACGCGACAAACGAGTGCAAGCTCGACAACGGAGATTGCGTGAAGAGCTCGTGTGAGTGGGACTACCTTAGCGGCAGCAAGTCCTGTGTGTGCTTGCCCGGAACCACCAGGCTCAGCGCGACCGCTTGCACCCTACCAGCCACCGTGCCTCCCGGTGAGCGAACGCAGCTAAATTATACTAACTTATAGCTTCCCCAACCCGATGTAACCCGGCCTTAAAATAGAGAAGTGTTCAATCTGGACACATTCTCTTTACATCCCTTTGCTTTTTCTTCGTCGCTTTGTGTGAGAAAAAGTGTCATTGTAAGTAATGTTTCTCCCCCTCTTTTTCCCCCCCTTTAATTGTTGGATCTGTATAAGCTTTTTGATGTTAATTACATCGACGGTCATCTTCAAGGGCAGAGAAACTATTAAACAAAGAGGCTTTTCTTTGCGACTATTTCTGCGCCGTGTATTTCTGCCCGGAGTTCGCTGCCGTTTTGCGAACAGGTAGTACACATAGAAAGGAAATGGTGTACGCGGTGAACATCAGTCGCGCTGTGATGCGCTAGCACACGATAAATACGACAGCAGTTAATAAAAATCCGCATAGAAAGTGCATTCCGTTTGATCACATGGATATGACCGTTCACCGTGCACTTCTTGGTTTTTATTTTTACGCTGTCCTTGAACGCAAGACAAGCTGCAACAACCTCAGAAATAACTTGCCGAATTCCATCTTTTATTTTGTTCTAAAGCTCAACATACCACTATTTTTGCATTTTGATGACTTATCCTTTTTTTATTTTATATTTTAAGGTGTACCTGCAACAGACGTTGACGAAAGCACGACCTCGCCAACGTTGCCAGAGACAACGAGAGCGGCTCCGACTACCACGAGTTTGACGACTGAGGCTGTTACGACCGCTGACAGGACTTCTACGACCTTACAAGACGCAACGCTCGCCCGAACGGAAACACTCATGACTGATGTCCCTACAACGGCGACGCCTTCGACGACCACGGTCACTGAAGCCACCACCGTCTTTGCAACCACAGAAGTCGCAAATACGTTGCCGGCTTTGACCAAAGAGAACACTGATGGCACAACCACAACTTCTCTTTCGGGCGTCACGACAATAACTACCGATGAAACACTTGTTGTCTTCAACCTTACGACGACCGGAGCCACGACAGATGGATTCGCAACAGAAACATCGACGGCGGTAACAACGATGGTGACGACACCAGGAACCGAGCCAAATTCAACGTTTATGACTGTTGAACCCGTTCCCACGACGTTCGCATCAAACTTTACAACTGTATCTGATCAAGCGACGACGGTGGCTATGTTCATCCCAGAGAACAGTACCAGTGGAGCAGAAAATCCAAGTGAAGGTACCATGTCTAGTGTTTTGGGTTCAACGACCACTGAAGGCAGTGTCTTGAATTTCACTTTGGGATCAGAACTTCAAAACGACACCACAACGTCGGAGATCGATACGACAACAATATTTATAATGACAACTGGTATGAACCTAAATTCAACGGTTGACGTTGTTGAGATGACCACCTCAAACTCTTCTGCGGCCAGCGCCAACGACACTTGGATGACCACGCTGTCTCCTGTGCTTGGAGTGTCGTTCGATGTGAGTACAACTACCGAGAGCAACGCCAACAGCAGCGAAAGCTTCGGAACCATACCTTCGATTATGGTACACTCGCAGGAACCAGCAGCCACCGAGGAACCGACCACAGTGATCAGTTCATCGCTGGCGAATACCACAGCAACCTCCACCGTCAACAGCACGGAAACTGTCACAACCGAAATGTACTCCATCTTCAGAGATACCGGCGAAGACTTTGGAAACAGTACAGACCAGAGCATTGACATGAACTCTACCATGTTGGTTCTCTTCAACTCTACTCTGATGGACACGAACGAGACCATCCTGAATGTCACCGTCTCCTCCACAACCGACTCCCCACTGAACTCAACAGCCGGGCTCGAACTGACAACTCTGTTCAACATGACCGAAAGCACGACGTTGCCGGCGGACCTTACGAACAGGACCGACACCCACCCCATGTTCGGAAATTCGACCATCGACGAGATGGATCCCGAGGTGAACGTGAGCAACCGGACTTACTCCATGGGGAGGAACCTGACCTTTATGAACAACAATACGCTCTCTGATGACGGCGTGGAAGTGGTCAACGGCACTCTCGACGCCTGGAACATGACAGCCAACGGGACCCTACTCAACACTGGAAACTTCTCCTTCTCTGGCGACGACGACATGATGGCTACGGAAGGCGTCAACATGACCCACCACGGAGAGTCCACGATGGACTTCCTCAACGAGACCATAGCCAACACTACGGACGACGTGTTCAGGACCCTTTGCTCTTCCGGTGAGTTTTTTTTTTTTTTCTCTCTCTCTCTTTGTGATGCAGGCTATAGCGCTAGCTGTACACGCTCAGCGCTTGCAGTGCAGAGTCGCACTGGACTTTTTTTTCCAATATGCCTGTGCACATCCTGTGCACATCCCTCGCTAGCAGCATCGTCAGCACCCATGGTGGCACGTAATTCGCCTTCCATAACGATTCTCTTATTTTAGCATCGGTAGCATGGGGCGTAAAAAGCAACGCAAACTGATACAGCTGCACGATGGCAATGAGTTCTAGTGATTTGACTGCCGGAGGCACGTTAAACTGTCTTTTGTAGTTCGCACGCAGCACTCGTGTTCAAGTGGTTCCCGCGTTTTCCTTAGCTACTCCCCCCCCCCCCCCCCCCCCAAAAAAAAAATAAATAAATAAAAATAAATAAATATAGCATTTTAGTTTTGTTATTTAGCAAGTGTTAGCACGCGTACTCTGCGTAGCCTGCGTAGTCGTCGTCCACTTGTCCTTGGATTATTTTTGAGCATATGACCCCTTTTTCGCCATTGAGAAGTTGATGTCGAAAGGAAAAGAAATGAGCTACTCTCGCTCTGCCGTTTACGGACAGGACATCTTTTTGGGATGCCCCTGCCTTCGATGATGCTTGGACTCGTGCTAAAGGCAGGCCATCTACTGCTCTAAACGTGAAGTCACACAGTAAAAACGTATGCGCATGAATGATAAACCGACGTGTTAAGTTGTAAACGTGTGGTTTGTCAGCCCGTAGCAATGCACTATAAGAACAATATTCTCACTTTATGAGCGGAGTTGGTTGTAACAGGTTAAAACGTGTTTTCCCGTTAATAAAAAAAAAAAATCCGTAAAGAAAGCAATATCGTCGATCGGGTGCATATCAAGACCAATGCAAGCATGGTCAATCAAACAACTTTCTGATATAAAAACATTTAATAGTACCCCTTTCTAAAGGACGCGTTCGTCAATTATTGTTTTATGAAAATAAAACAGCTTATTTTCATTAAAGAAAACTACACAAAAAAATTTAATATGGAAACAGTTACAGTATAAATTGGAATTACAAAAAAAAACTTCGTAAAAATAAAATAAAAAAATGGAAGTTGTTTGTGTATGTGGAAATCAAGCCGAAACTGATCCCTGAGCCCCTGCGAATCGCCCGCGCCGTCCGGGTCGTCCGTGCGATGCGCGGATCGAGTTATAGAATACGTGCGCTGTTCTTTGGTCGGGTACACCGATCACAAACCTTTGATCTATTTTGCCGATATTGTTTTGTTTACTCGAGCATGGTTTTATGTTTATTACATCATAAACTGCGAATATTATCATCTCGTATATATAATGTTCTCATCTTGTATACAATGCTATCACATAATCACCATCACTAGACAGAGCATCGCAGGCCTCCGTAGTATGTGCTGTTGCCTTTCTGCGGTGCCGCCGCTCTCCTGAGCTAATAAAGATTATTATTATTCATATTATTATTATATTATTATTATTAGTAGTAGTAGTAGTATTCAGACAATGTCTGCGACTGGAAACCAATAAAACCAATTTAATTTTTGTTTTGTTTGGCGATGGAAGCAATTAGAGAGGCTTCTGTCAAAACGTTCGCGTTCTGGCACAAATCGCACGCAATGCGCGGACGGCGTTCTGTATTCGCGATTCCTCGTTTCTTGAAACGGGCGTGTCTGCGCACACGTATACAGCGTTTCGTTGCCGTGTGTTTTTACCGCGGGTTATGGCGGCTGTGTTTCAGAGGAATTCTTCTGTTCCGCCGAGACGAGCCACACTTGTTTGAAGAAAGAGCTGCTGTGCGACCAGTTTGAAGACTGTCCTGGAGCGTCGGACGAGGAGAACTGTGAGTGCAGTATCATTTCGAATGGCTGCTGTATCCTACGATGGCTCGCGTTCCATCAGGCGTTATATAGAGAATAATCAATAAGCAAACTCTATAGGATGGAAGCTTGGGCGAGTTGGTGAACCATACATCAGCGCGTGTGCTTGTCTTCCTGAGTGTCTGGTATGAGATTGATTTTTCCTGCGCTGTCACCGTCAAGCATACTCTATACTTCGCCCTGTCTTTACGTGGACTGCAATTAAAAGGGTGTACAAGGGCAGGCTGATAGCATTCGCACGTGCTGTCTCGCGCCTCTAGCCGTTGATGCAGTTACAAGGAGTAGTTAGAGCTCCGTTTCTTCGGCTTTTAGCAAATCGCTGTTCGGATAAATCCGACAATAGGCACTTTTAGCAAACCGTTACCGTGCTCCGCGTACCTCACGACCGGAGCCTTTGAAGCATGTCGCTCCCGAGTGATACCGTGACCGCGGTGCGCGCGTTTAAAAGCATGCTTCGAAGGCTCCGCTAGTGCGGTGTGCGGAACACGATAACGGTTTGCTAAAAGTCCCTACTGATACCCGATAACGATGCATTCGGTGGAGTATAGAGTGTTGTTTTAGCGTCTCAATAGAAACTTCTGCCGTCCTAGTATCACAGATTGGTGTGATGACGGCCGTGTGGTACGAACATTTTAATGTGATCACCACCTAAAGGGTGTAGTTCTTTAACTCAGAGCTGTAACGGCACTAAATGATTAAAGCGCGAGGCGGCATGGCTGTTTCTTAGCGACCTTGTGAAGAGGACGAATCGATAGGCTAAGTCCTTTTAGCTGAGTGGTGACTTGTGCCACCAGGCCAGTGATTGTAACTTTCTTAGCGACCGCAGCACTTAGCGGCCACAACATGAAATTTCTGGAAGGGAAAGCGACGGCCCCAGACTGACGGTTCATCCGTAACTCGTACATCATTTGAATCACATAAGCGTACTTGCCCACGTTGAACTGTGATCCTTGAGACCAACGAATGGCGAATAATGTCGGAAAGCTATGTGTTCATAACCCACACACACTCCCGAAAAAGTCGGAGAAATTACGAACAGGAAGATGTCTTCTGAACAGCGTGATGTTCTCCAAACGTGTTTTTATGCCGCCTCCGGCTCCTCGTCGTGTTGCTTCGCCGCAGTACAGCGGTGCTTGGGGGAAAGCTGGTTCTGCAGAGCGAGGTGGTGCACTCAAACGCGGCAAGTATTGAAATAAAAAAGAAAAAAAAGAAAAGCTTTTTAAATGTGAATGTTGCATATGTCTATGTGTTATGACATAGCACTGCAATTACTGTTAAAATGTATAAGTTGAGCTGCAATACTGGATGCACCGGTTGCATTTACAATCTTACAAATCGTGATTTTTTAATTTTTTTTTAAGGGGGGGGGGGGGGGGGGGGGGAGTGTTTTTGCAAGTTTGATGTTTGGTAGGGCTATTCCCCAGATCGCAGATCACATCTTTGGATGTAAGCTTGTCTGGGCACAGTGGATATGTATATGAAAAATATTTTTGGCTTCGCTAGTAAGTAGCTGCAATTCACTGAACCTCACAAATTCAGCCGCTGTTGTTCAATTAAGAAATTATGATAAGAACCCAAACACTGATTGTGTAGCGCCTTAAAAGTATGCCGACATGAAAAATGTGGTTCAGGTGCACCATTGAATGATGAAAACTTTGTTTATAACCTTACAAAAATTGCTCACTTTCAATGCAGTCTTTGGAACTTGCCATTTATACTAAACATTGTTTCACTACTCCGAAGTCATTCCTGTCGTTTTTGGCTCAGCACTTTAAACTACCATTCAAAAGTGCCTATGTTGTGAACTCGATCTATTAATGTCTGTAATCAGCTTCTGTAACTGGGCTCTTTAATCGAAAACGCTGGTGTCACAATTATTGTTCCTAAATTTGTGCTTTTAAGTTGATTTGCACGAGTGGCTCAATGTTTTTAGCTGCGTGGAGTTAAACTGCTTGTCACACCATGAATTCTGCAAGTGGTTACACTTCACTATGTATGAAAATTTTACCGCCATGCAGTCATTACTGAATGATGTGCCTTAATGACCGTAGGTTAGCAGTCATACTGCATTGGCAGGCAAGTTGCCTCCTTTTAACGTGAATTAACTTCAGACTGCCTTTATATAACCATGTTGATTTGAGCAGTGGCACCAGAAAAGGAATCCAAAGATGACATTTTCTTTAGTTGCTCAGGAGCTTAAATCACAGCATTTGCAGTTGTTAAACTTCATGCATGTACTTGAAAGGTACTTTCTACTTTAAGGTACTGTACCTTTCAAGCATGGCACTGCAACCATGGTGCTTGAAAGGCACTGTAGCTTTCAAGTATCTACTTGAAAGGTACTGCTGCAAAATGTATTTTTGACCAGTTCAGAATGTCCTCTAAAATTACTTGGACCGGTTAGATTGCTGCTCTCATTTTGCTTAAGCTTGTGAAGGCATCATTAATTCAAATCCTAGTGCTACCCTCAAAACTTTTCACAAACTCCACGACTCATAAAGGACAATTTCAAGGTAGCAATGGCATGGTGGAACAGGGTGGGGATGTCAATGTTTGGGATGGCATTGAGCATTGAGTACATAGCAATGTCAGGGACTAACCTGCACTAAACGTTTCCTGATGTCTTTATTTGTAGGCACGGAATCGTGCGGAACCAACTTTGAGTGTTCTGATGGTACCTGCGTCATGGCATCGGCGAAGTGTGACGGCATTCGGGACTGCCCCAATGGTGAAGACGAAGAAAGCTGCGGTGAGCCTCCTTGCCATGTTGAGTCATTATGAAAGCAGCGACCCTTGCTTTACCTGCTATCTCTGAAGCAAACTTAACTATTGTTGTAGCAATTTTTGCGAGACAAAACCCTTTGATAACGGTCTTCTTAAAAGAAAATCTTGAATGTGACTTTTGCCGATCAGAATGCTGCACGACTTGCATCACCAGGCTCACAGTGACGACTTTCTGTCCGGCACCGTCAAACTGAGCATATTTTCGACCCCTGGAAGCACCCTTCCATCTTAGGTTCCAGATCGAACTGGTTGTATTTCTATATAAATAAATATAAATTGAGCAAAATTCAGGAAGTCTCGACGTCATTGGTGGAAGCCAAATGATCACCGACCAGTGGAACACTACTAATCACATTTTAGACGTGGTGTCGGCCCCGATAGCCGGCTCTTCATCTTAGACTTTGAACAGACTCCAACAACCTTCTTATATTGATTCCACCACACTTTTTTAATTTTTTTTTAGTTAATTGAATTTTGAATATACAGGTCCCCCGAGACTAAACTTTTAAATCACTTTTCATTATTGCAGTGATTGTAGACACCCAGTGTACTGACCTCGAAGTCATGTGCCCGGACAGCAGTGCCTGCATCAAGCCCCTGAGTCTCTGTGACGGAATCTACAATTGCAGAGACCGCAGCGATGAAAGTGGCTGTGGTGAGTGTACCTGTCACAAAATTGAAACTATATTTGTATTTGTTTGACTCTGCAGGCCAAGGCCAATAGAATCAAATATGTCGTCTATTTGCACATATACTAACAGATAAAGAGAGAGAGGCAGAGAGATAGGGCATGGTCGGCAGTAAATTAAAGGTGGGAAACGCTAGAAACATTATCAAAAGGACGCTAACATAATTGTTTAATTTATTATATATATATTATGTAAATATTTTAAATGTTCATAGATTAGGCTTGCATTCCAAAGTTTTGAATATGTAAGAGTAAATCGGAGCACATTTCAGGCGATGTAACTACTACCGTAAAATACTGAGCAAGCAACGTCTGGAGATAACCATGTAAAACTGGGGGATGGAAGCTCCTTAGGTCAACAATGTGTAACGATTTGCCCTTAGTGTAGCGTTCGAATGTTACGAAGTTTGGGGGGTGGCTGCTCATTGTGGAATGAGCGGATGCTCAGTATTTTACGGCATACTGCTGAAACGTAAGCTTGTTCAATGCAAATGAGACAGCTTCAAAACATAGTGGGGATGGTTGTGTTTTGTGCTTGTCCCTCGTTGATTTTACGTTTGCCAATCATAGTCCGCTTTAGCACAGATCTCAAGAATGTTAAACCAACATGATGTTGTGCTTCATTTAACATTTTAGTTGTATATGGGTGATTTCATCTCAAATCGTACAAAAAGAAATGAATCCTCAAAAAATTCTGAAAAGAAAAAAAAAGATGTTGGTGGAAAATGTGTGATTAAAACAAAGCTTCAAATTATAACTGCGAACGGTTTCTTGTTTTCGAGTTTTGGGCTTCGAAAGTGCAGAGCTGCGTCTTGCCATTTTTGCAGTTTTCACGAGTGACACCATTTGGAGCCTCGAAACTTTTTAGATTCTTTTTTTCACAAGAATTATAACATTTTTTTACTGTTTTTAAGGCTTCGTATTGGTTCAAGTTCTCGAGAAGTGTGTTTTCTTTTTTATTTTATAAAATAACGATTTGTAAATCTTGCACCTTTGACAATAATAGGCCAAGTTTGAATCAAGCTAGCTTTCAATGTACAATTATTTGAGGCGTAAGAAACATATCAAATGAAAGCTTGTATCTAAGCCAATTTAAAAAGTATGCTATCGTGTATTTAGGTATAGTTTATATGGAAGAAACAACGCTGTAAACTTGAGAATAAATGCTAAAAATACAAAATTCGTCATTTAAAAAAAAAATATACATTTTTAGTTTTTATATATTTATATGTTATATTATTTATTTATGCAATACCATTTTTTGACATATATGGTTTCGTCATATTAAGCACTGCGTTTGTAAAAGAAGACATATTTTTACCTCCATTCAAAGTTGAAAAGATATGGGCCGTGACTAAATCTTTTACGTAATTATTATATATATATGCTTGTAACGTGACCATAATATTTATAATATACCTCATGTACCATTTAGTAAAAATTAGGAATGACTATGTTATAATTTAAAAAAAAGTACATGCACATATCCAATTCACTTATAAAATCTTAAGATTCACAACTTTTCTTTAAACTTATTGAAATGTATTTTTATTTAACAAGCATAAAAACTAAGTTTCACAATCCTCTATGTCAAGCGATGAAGGGGTGAGAGAAATTATTTTCAGAAACCTAGTGAACGAAGTGCAAAATTGCGTCTCGTGCGGCCGCATTTTCACGTATCCTGGTGATGCTCATTTAAAACTTCTTGACTTTCTTTTTACTTCAGGCAATAACAAAGGATACAGATAAACGGGGGAAATGCATAACAACACATAGCATTTTTAGTATTATAAGCTCACTGTAATGTTTATGGTGATAAAAGAAAAAGTGTTTTTATATGAGGTTAACATTACTCCTGAGGATTCGCTTTTATTGTTTTTATCACATTTATGACAACCCTGAAAGACACGTCTCTACTTTGAGCATTCATCCACAAGTGGCAGGATTGAGTGTCTTTCACAAGGCTAAAAAAATTCCATTCTTTTTTTACTGCGTTACGGTATTGGGCGAGGCATGCTAATTCACTTTTGAAGAGTACAATTCCAGGCACTTTCAGGGCCACTACTTGAGAAAAATCATCAGCACTTCCAACAGTTCCCATTTCTGGCGAGCTGAGGTTGTGCAAGGAGGCTTGGTGCTTGAGGGCTCTCGCCAAGCCATTACACACACTTTGGACTTGTCCCGTAGCTTAAAAAAAAAATCAATTTGATCCCCTCTTGTCTCTTCGGCATCTCGTACATTTGAAACCTATAATTAACTGACTAGCCTCTCCGTCGGAGATGTGGACACGTTTTGTAAATATCGAAATGTTTTCTTCCAGCCACTCTTCAACTGTGCACAGAGCGCTCATTGCGTGTGCAGTATTGTGGACGATGTCGTCGCTGACAACTCCAAAGCTGTAGATTTCGCGCTCCGTTGTAGCGGCGGAGCTGAAGATAGACACCATTTGGTTCTTCCAATGAAAGCATTGTACCGCTCGCGGAAGAACGACGCTCCAGTTTTTCGCAATATCAGAATGCAGTACGATGGTACGAGCCTTGAGATGCGACTTTTCTGGGCTTATCGCAAGCCGCTGAGCATGCCGGATGGATTAATAACGGAAGTACTTTGTTACGCACTTTCTGAGCTCATTGCAAAATCCCTTATTTCCCATTTGTTTCTTTTAGCAGTTCGCTAGATTCCCACAAAGCTACTTCGATTTATTTGTTTTCCTTCATTGGCAGTGATTCCAGGGTGAAACCCATAGAGTGAAACCACCTCTTTTTGGAAATGGTTCATTAGGACAGAAGGCACCTGCCGGCGTCTTTTGTCCCAATGACCAAGCCTAGCCACTAGCAAGGGCCCCCGCAGCTCGAGCCAGTCTTCCGGTGCTCGCGCGGTGCCTTCGGTCAGCTTGAGTGTTACGGCGTGCATCGTACGCACCTTAGTGGCAGTTATTGTGTTTCATTCTTATTAAATGTACTTCTATTTTATAAGTTGCCCCGCCTCTTCGCTTCAAGCCGTTCAGGACCCACGCCCGACCCCAAGACCTCACACTTTTGCCTTAAATAATTGTACGTACAAAGCTAGCTCGTATCATACGTGGCCCATGTTTGTCAAAGGTGCAAAATTCGAGAATCTTTATTTTATAAAATAAAATAAAAAGAACGCTTCTAGTAACCTTCAACCCTTCTATGTAGGGTATTAAAGGGATACTACAACGAAATTTCGGCGCTCATTTTTTGGTCTAGATGTGTTCAAAAGAGCAGTATCACATGGAACATACCAATATCTTGTTAAAAAAAGTCTCGAAAAGGAATTTTAAAACGAATTAAACGGTTAGCAAAGAGCACCTGGTGGATGTCGCTAACGCCTCGTTTGTAATGCTCGTCTAGGAACCTTGACAGCTAGTGACGGAGGTTGTCTCGTCTCCGGCCACGACGAGCGAAGGGGGGAAGGAGGAACTCCCCTCTTCCCGAGAATCCCTTTTGTGTGTCGCAGAAGTCGCTATTGTCCCCCTAGAAGATTATAGAAGATTAACCCGTCACTCAAAATTCGTACAAAAGCAGCCGCTTCGGTGGCTGGAACGACTAGGCCATCCTCTCGACGTCAGCCTCGCCGTAGCTTTGCTCGTCTTGAGACGACCTACGTCACGATTGCGTTGGATGTCACGTGCTCTAAGCTGGGCCTTCTCCGAGCGCTTGCCAGAGTGGGCCGTTTATAACGAAAAATACAGCCACCAGGATCAAAATACAAACGTGCGATTGTCATTTACGGATATTGTGGATCATATTCAACCTATTTTTGAACACGACGGTAATATTTCAAATTTCGTTGAAGTATCCCTTTAAAACAGTAAAAAAAGGTTATCACTGTTGTGAAAAGGATAATCTAAACGTTGCGAGACTCCAAAATGTGTCACTACGTAAAATCCCGCAAGGGCGCCCTCTCCTGTGAGATCGCCCATCCCGTTTTTCTGGCTATATATCTAAAACATAAAAATTCCGAAATATCGCCCACCCCCTATTCCCGTCGGACACCACGCGACGTCCTACGGTAATCATATCAACTGCGCGATCTGCGGAACCGGCACGTCTAACAGGGGAGTTTATAGCGGGTTCACGGGTTTTTGTCCGTGAACTGCGCACGCGATATTGGTTCATGTGACGTGCAAGTTGATCCCGCGTGTTTATTGCATCGTAAAATGCGACTGTAACAGCATAGCTTGCTGGGCTGGTTGGTTAAACGACATATTACAAAACAAGGGAAAAAAGACGGGACACAAAGTGGAAGAAGGACAGAAGACATACGCTGTCCAGCGTATGTCCTGTGCCTTTCTACTTTGTGTCCCGTCTTTTTTGCGCTGTTTTGTAATATGTCGTAAAATGCGAGTCTGCTGCGTCCTCGATCCATAGTAGTTGTTCCCGTGGCATGCGCGTTCGTAGTGGGTTCCTGCGTTTTTTGTCCGCGATGTGCGCACGCGATGTCGATTCCCGTCGGATAAGAGTTGTCCCGAATGTTTGTTGCACCGTGAAACGCAAATCTGCTGCATCCGCGATTTGCGGCGTTGGTTCCCGTAACATGCGAGTTCGCGGCAGGTTCCCGCGTGACATTCCCACCGTGTACTGTGTTTGCACGATTCTAACGCGCACATTTTTTAGCCAAAATCGGTGCCCAAAACTACATGCGCGGTACAATCGAACAGAAAACCGAAACTCGAGAAAAACGTAATACTCGGTATAAGGTGGCTAGCCCCATCACCATCGTAACCGTTTGTTTACGTTAGCCATTTTGGTTTTCGTGTCGCGCGCGTTTCTCCCGTCTTCGGACTCGTGTCCGCCGTTTTAAGGTGGAAAAAAACAACTAGAGGTTTTATTTACACGAAAGGCTGTCACGCTGGCGGGAAAGATAATAACGGAGTACCACTACGTGGCCTCGCAATCCCAGCGACCCGACGGGCTCGCAAAGTATTGTTTGGACGACGACCCATTCAAAGGCGACGTGCGGGCACCTGTACCTGCGCAAGAAGCGCGACACTTCAAACGCTTCAGACGAGAGCAGGTATCACCTTTGTAGACAGCGAAGAACCATCGTCGGCACGGCGACTAGTGCACGGCATTTATTTTTGTGTTTGGCGTTCGTTTCATAAAATCCTTCTATGAGGTATGTGTTCAATCTTCATTATTTTACCTGTGCAGTAGAATCGGCCGCAGTTTACTTTTTGGATATCTGAAAGCTAAATCTGCTTTCGCGTTAGGATCGGGGGCGCGTTAGAATCGTGCAAACACTAAAGCGAATCTGCTGCGTCCGCAACCCCTTTTACTATGACATGGGAAGTCGTAGCAAATTACCGCGTTGTTTATCACATAATAAAACGCAGATTTGCCGCGTCAACAACCCGCGGCATCAGTTCCCGATTTATGTGGTTCGTAGCGAACAGCCCAGTGTCTTATCGCCGTTTTTTGTTTTTTTTTTTCTTAAAAATTTTTGCTGTTGCATTTTCAAAGATAGGCCACCCCATGTTTTCTCCCAATTTATCTTCATTTTGGGTGGGCGTCCTTACGGGATTTTACGGTAGTGAGAAATGCAAAAATCGCAAACCCTACCTTCTGCCCCTTCAAAGCTCAAAAAAAAAAAAAAATCGGTAGTTCTAAATTGCAGTTTTGTTCTAGTCACATTTTCCACCAACTTTTTCAAGAATTTGTTGAGGACCCATCATTTTTTCTTGCACAATTTGAGATTAAATCGCCCATATATTACTTTGGGTTGTTTCAAAGGTCTGAAAATAAAAAAAAAATAAAAAAACGTAGTGCGCTGCCAATCAACTGCCTGTTAGCAGACGAGTTAGGGTATGTCACACCAGCTCATTCGATTCACGATTCACAACAAACAAATTATTGCACTTTCGGTCCTTCTACATACAGTGGATGTCTCTGTGACAAAAATGATGGGTGGATCTTGCCATCTCCCAGCAACCTTGGTTGTTGTTTTAAGTTATAGATACTAAGAATTAGATTACTAGGTATGAATCTCTCCGCGCGAGATTGCTGATGCTTGGTCAATGTTCCGTGCGTTCCAGTGGACAAGACACTCTGCGAGCAGTCCAACAAGTTCTATTGCGGTGACAAGCTGTGCATCTCGTCGGCACTGAGGTGCGACGGACATCCGGATTGCAAAGATGGGGAGGACGAAGTCAACTGCAGTGAGTTTTCCCCTCACAGCGTTCTCTGTCGTTTTCGTCATATTCTCACCACAATCAATTCGACATATGGAGAGCTAAACTTTTTCGCAGGTTTAATAGTGAGGTGTGTAGTGCCATTATTTCAGGACAAAATTTTACTGCAACTATAGGGTGTAATCACTTTATACCGGGTGTTCCAGCAAAGGCTTTCAAAGATCTCTAAAAATCGGGTGATTGACAAAAAAAAGAAACTCTTTCCGGGAAGGAACTTCCAGTCACGGTGGATGCCAGGAATTGCTAAAAACATACTACTAATTAGCTAAATAATTAACTACATTTTACTGACTACCTTTTGAAGTTAGTGGAAATAAACTTGTGTCCAATAAAATAACTTGCTAAGCATAATCAAAGACCACTGAATCAACTCATTTTAGAAAGGTACAAGGCAGCAGCAGCATTTTACGGCATTCCAAAGAAACGCTCAAGTTGGATGTTTTTCGAGGTTTCAATACCTTGTCGGAGTGCATCTTTGCGCCCGTGGTGTTGCACCCCAGTGGTAGAGAAACGCAACGCATGTGCGCCGCCATACTTCTCCATCCTACGAGGGACGTGAGGCGGTGGCTTCACGTCTCGGCCACTGGGGAGCAGGTCCACGGGCGCAAAGATGCGCTCCAATAAGGTACCAAAACCAAGAAACGCTTTTGATGTTAGTTAACAAGTTTCTCATTAGAACCATATGTTTATTTTCACTAATTAAAAATGTCAATTAGTAAATTTGAGTTAATTAGTTAACTAATTAGTGTTCTTTTTGCACTCCATAACATCCGCCGTGGCTGGCAGTTTGTTACAGAAAGGAGTTTTTTTTTGTTTTTTTTTCAGCCACCCTCTTTCTAGGGATTTTAAAAGCCTTTGCTAAAACACCCGGTATATTGGATTGCAGGCTTTCTATACTCTTTCATCCATTACCAGCGTAACCACCTTAATTTAGATACCTTGTTTTAGTCCCCCCTGCCCAGATTCTGATCTGTCATTAAGTTTAAACACACCTGTCATGATATGTGATGGTGTTCTCAATTATCAGGTAATTCTGAAAACAGTATAGTTCTTACTGTGGTTTTTGTATAGTAGTTTCTTTTTAAGAACCTACTATGTAATTCATTCTTAGTTCTTAATCTCATTTGTATGCAATTATTCGATACATAGCTCAACATGCAGCAGCATTGAAGCTTCAAGTGGAACATGGCGACGCATGATCTAGCAAACGCTGTTCACACAAACTCTTCTGTGACCAGCTGTAGTGGTGATGGCAATATATTTTTTCCAGCCTGCGATGAAACCCAGTTCCAGTGCATGAACGGATACTGCGTGTCGAAGGCCTCCGGACCTGTACGCTGCAACGGCGTTCTGGATTGTGCCGATGGAAGCGACGAGCGCGGATGCGGTAATTGCATTTCCCCCCAACACTATGGATGTTCACGGCACATTTAAAGGACATTATGATGTCTTGAGGGTATCTGCGGGAACAGAAGTCGTACAGTTGCTGCGAATCTGGCACATTTCGAATTGGCACGGCGACTGAGCATAATGGACCTTTTTCCAGTACACTCTATCTCTAGGCCTACCTTCCCGCTGTCGCCATTTTCGCAGGGCACCGTTTCACACGACCAACATAGTCAGCATCTATCTTTGTGCGTATTTAGTCTATTTTGATGCCTTGTTTTGTATCAATAGTATATGAAATATAAAAAGCACTGAAAACCGATACAACACCAGAATGTCAATGTTTTCCGAAGGGCCGAGGCATGTTGGGCTGCTCTTCATTTGTAGTTCGCAGACAACTCCCCGGACGGCGCTCATTACTCGAAAAAGGTCCATTGTAACATCCTTGCGTGTTAACCTTGCACTGAAGTGTAGCTCACAATGGAGTTTCTTGGAAACTCCAGTGAAAATTGCTTATTTATAATAGAAGAATGGAAGGGGAGGTAACTAAAAGAGACGTGTAAACATCCGACACGATCACAGCCCTCAACCACAGCATGCGACAGAAATCCGCAATGCGGAGAGCGGATCGTCTGCTTCTTGTGCAAGAGTTGCGGTGACATCAGAGCAACGCCGAGCTCTTATTGGCTGATAGAAATAATAGTGGGTAGACCTCAAAGCACCTAGCATTGAGATGTACCTACTATTTTTTTCAATCAGCCCATAAGAGCTCGGCGTCGTTCTGACGTCATTGCAACTCCTGCGCAAGAAGCAAACGATTGCTCTCCGCATAAACATTTGCAGAAATACAAAAATCTTAAGGAGAAAAAATAATAGCAATAATACGCTTTATTAGAAAATGTCAAGGTATTCTGGGTAGCTTGCAAGGCTAGGCAGGTAAGCAGGGGCCCATGTGCACAAGTTATAACCACCCAAATATGAACAATACTGGCACTTCTGATAAATTGCATCAGAACAATTTTCTATGCCTGAAGGAACGACAAATTCAGAGGTGCTTCGACTCAAGTGTTTACTGTTTCCTTTGCGTGTGTAAAATATGCTTGTGCATCTTTGGCGTAAGATGTGCAAGTTGTTGTGTGCTCCTGTTAGCTCAATCTTTGCATTTAGTATGGTTGATATCTGAGTCTGTCCTTATCTTTGATGATGCCGATTAAAACTATATTACTCGGTTCTGCCTATTGTTATTGTGTGCCGTACATCGCGAGTTGGCCAACCTCTTTCTTCATGCAGGTTTTTTCACTCTGAGGTGCACCTTCTCAGGATATCGCTACTGTTGAGCATATTACACTCTTATAGTGAGCCATTCTTTTTTCCTGTTTTTAGTAAAAGTGGACACCAACGGCGTTGTCCACGTGCTCGACGGAAGCACAAACTCGTGGGTACTGATGTGCGCCGACAACGCCACACTTCACGACGGTCATCAAATCTGCCAGGAGATGGGGTACAGGTGAGCGCAAAACTGCTAGAAACACATTTACCTTAACTTCCGGCTTATCACAATTTTGGTTGCTGGAGTTGTTTACCCCAGTATGTTCTCGAAACCCGCCGTAACTTTTGGCTCATTACAGTCTGGGTGCCAGGGTTCAAAACAGAACCTTGTTCTCGGGCATACCCATTGATCGGCTACTTAACTTTGTCTGAATCTGATTCCTGGGATGAAAAGCAGATCTTCCGTACTATAGCATGTTGCAAATATAAGGAGAAGAAATGCCCCTCTAACAATGCCCTCTCTGCACTGCGATTGGTTGTTTCCTCCTCCTCATCCACCTCCTCTCTTCTAAAAGGGAAACATTGGAGTTCTTTGTCCTGCTATTTTTAAGCTGCGACAGACTACAGTGTTAAGAATATTCAGTCGAAGGTAATGCCACGTCCCGCCCGTTCCGTTCATAATTTCGTCCATGTTCTCTGGCATTCGAGTCTTTTAGCATCGCATGCTCTTAAAAAAAAAAACACTAAACCTAGAAAAAAAAAATTTTTTGCCTAATATTTTTGTTACAATATGAATTTTGCGATTTGTGGGCGAAACCGAAATTGCACCCCTGTGGGATGATGATGATAGCATTTGTAGCCAAGTGGTGTACAGTCCGAGTTCGTTGGACCTCAGTGGGCACATTACCATAGTTGGGTACAAAGGCTATCATCATCATCCTACAGCGGTACAATTTCGGTTTCACCCACAAATCGAAAAATTTGTTTTGTAGCATAAACATTGGGGAAAAAAGTGTATTTCTTTCTTTGAACATTTATTTTAAAACGCACCTGTCCTAACCAGGCGGAAAAACTTTTTTTTTCCTAGGTGCAGTGTTTTTTTAATTCATAGCTATAGTAGCTACTTTTCAAGCATATACCTAAAGCATTTTGGTTCTGTCTCTTACACGCAAACCAGCGATCCAGTAAGTACACCACAAATGGGCATGGCCGAACCAGTTTTCGTCAGATGACCGCTGCCCGTCTGCACCGGCTGACCACTTTCCCGTTTTCCCAGCCACGCAGTTTCGACCGACGTGATGAGAGTCGATGCGAACACGACGGCGTGGGCGTCTTGGATATCGTCGGGAACAGAAGGCGACACCTGGAGCGGGGGAGTCGTCTCCTTGGAGTCGTGCAACGACGGAGCCTTTTCCGTCAAGTGCCATCACTTCGGTAAGTTGGCACACGTTTCCGAGTGAAACGTGAAACGTGAAAGCACCCTCGTTTGCATCTCCTTAGGTTGTGTTAATTAAGCCCAGGCTAGATTAAACGAGGATGGGCGAGATGGAGACAAGGCAATGTTGGCTTTGCTTTGGTCAAGTCCGGTTCGCGCATCGAATCTGCGAGCGGCGAGAAAATGAAAGGTCAGCTGTGCATCGGAGCTACTGTCGGTGCTGCCTCAGCACTCGGTTCGTGCTGTACTGTGCGAATATACAGGAAAAGTCAGGGTCACATGCAGTGGACTGCCAGTACGGCGCCGATGTACTGCAGAATACCGCGGAAGCGCCCGCGTTGTAAACTTGGGAATTCTGCAAATTGTACATTAAGCGCCTATCCCTTTAAAAGCGCCGGCATCGGTCGAAAATATTCACCCCGTTGCGGCGGCCACGAGACTGCCCATGGCAACGACGGGGATATGGCTTGAAAATAAATGTGCTTTCTCCGATTCCGTTCACCCTGCCTTCAAAGCTCTTTATTGCCCGCCATCTTGGTTTTTACTGATTTGATCAGACAAGTGCCCATGTTTAGAATAACCCAGTTTTCAGTGATAGTGGGGTAAGCGCTTCCCCATTATTTTACGGTGAGTTAAAGAACACATGCAAATGAAAAAAAACTTTTTTTTAAAGAGCTTAGATGGAAAAAGGATGTCATAAAATGATTTTACAACGAATAAAAAAAATTTTTAGAGCTATATTTACAGCGCTACACAAATTTGTAGTTGGCACCCGCGGGAGCCGCCGCTAGTCACGTGGTAGGCCCCCGCGCCGCCGCGCTGCGTTGCCGCCGCCGGAAAGTCACGCTGCCGCCGCACGCTGAGCATTGTGCGAACGCTGCTTCAACGCGTTTCTCCACGCTGCCGTCGCCGCCGCCGCACAAGTTTGTCTGCTTCGGGGCACCGCCGCCGTCGTCTGACCGGCGCAAAGGTCTATCACGTCTGCTTGCGCTTTTTCAGGAGTTTCCTTTGGGCTCCAAAAGTTACCTATTAATCTTAGTTATTTGTTATACTTCTAACAAAGATGAATAAGTTACTTTTAGACGCTATATGAAGCTTCCGAAAGAGTGCAAGCACCACGTGATAAATAAGGGCCAGTCACGTGATAAATAAGGGCCGCTTTTCCGCGGCGCTGGCGGGCGTCGACTGCAAATTCGTATAGCGCTGTAAATATAGCTCTTAAAATTTTTTTTCTTCGTTGTCATATTGTTTAATGACATCCTTTTCCCATCTAAGCTGTTTAAAAAAAATAATTTTTTTTTCCTTTGCATGTGTTTTTTAATAAGAAGTTTTAGAATAGCGCACGATAAAGCTTTGCATACCCAAAGAATAGCGTTGTTGCCGCTGGGCATGCTCCAAATGCCAACCACATTTTGCGCTTTGAGTGCACTATTTTAGCGTACGCTATTTCTTGGAAATTCTGTGCGTACGCAAAGAGTCTTTGCACTTCTCCAAGAAGGATACATGATGAGAAGCTGGCTAAAGCCAAGACGAGCACAGTTAAAAAATGGCGGCTCCCATGACCATGGTTTCATGGCTGCAGCCGCTTTGGTGGCAACGTGAGCACGACTACATCGGCGGCATCCTTACCACTGCGGTTTTTAATACGGGACGGCATTGCACTCGGTTTGGAAAACCCAGTAAGGTGGGCAGCAAACGTTGGCAACTTGATGCTTGCGACGCGCGAGCATTTTTTGGTGAAGGTACGGTGCGCGAAGAACAGTGCACGAGACCTCTCTTGTCAATGCGACACAAGCAGACACGTCCGGTCGATCGCTTGTGTTGCATCCTCATGTTTAAACAAATCTAAAATGTTACTCTCTACCCAAAAAGTTGTTGTTGCTTAAGTTACAGCATTTTGTGTGTGAAATAAAAATTCTGGCTTTATCTTGGTGGTGTTGTAAGCACGAGAGTTTTAGAGTGACGTACGTAATTTCAGCGCATGCTAGCGCTAAATTTAGCGCTTGTGTTAGCGCATTCTACGCAAGAGAGTTTTAGAATAGCATTTCTCTGCCACAATGCAAAAGCCCAAGCATCTCGCACTTGCAACGCCATCGAGATACAGTCACAATTTTTATTTCACATACAAGATGCAGTAACTTGAGAAAAAAACAATTGTTTTGGTCCAGAGTAACATTTCAGATTTGTTTAAACATAAAAATGCGACGTGAATGGTCGACCGGTCGTGTCTGCCTGCATCGCTGTTTTTCTCTAACCTTCTCTGTGACTACCACTGTGCATAGAAAACAAACTAACTCATCTTCCAGGTTACGATCATCGAGGATTAACCCTGGGTGATATTTATTGTGAGTGAAAACCGTCACACCGCTGCTTTAACTTGCAATGTAAAATGCAGAGCAAATGCCCGCCCCAAATTTAAGAGATAACCTCTAAAAAGCTAAGGGATCGGCACTGCTTAGATCCAAGAACAAAACTGCAGAAAAGGCACCGATAGGGTGGGCTCCACCACTTTGCACCGGGGTGCTTAGAGAAGCGGCTGACGAGGAAGAGCCCCTCAATTAGCTAGGTGGGCTCATCTGAAACAGGGGTAGGCACTTACCGTGACCTGGGCTCATGCTCGGTATTTTACGGTAGTATTTCAGCAATGTTCCAGTAGACTTGCAGTTGTGCTTGACGAGACTTCAGTGTTACTTGTTCATTCACTCCCTCAGTTCTTGGGCATCTGTCACAAACCTATGCGGAGCGCAAGTTTGTCCGCTTCCCTTGCGGGGGGGGTTGCAGTGACGTCGCAACGTTGGGCACCAACTGGCTCTGATTAAAGGAGAGACCTCAAAACCTCAAAGCAAGCTGCCTTGAGGTCTACCCACTCTTCTTCAATCGGAGCTCGACGTTGCGACGTCACCACAGCCCCTGCAAAGGAAGCAAGAACTTGCGATCCGCATACCAGCTCGCCTCCTTGTTGGTTTGGCTTTAACACGTGGAGGTTCCAATGTGTGGAATGCCTTAGCTTTCTACTGATGGTTGGTGTGCACGGTTTTCTTTTGGCTCGATTTCCAGAGTGCGAAAACCAAACGGAGGTGCTGTTCCGGATTGAACGCGAGGCCACGGCCCAGTCGTCGCACAGCGAGGTCTGGCCGTACCTTGCTCTCATCTATGGAGAAGGCTCGGACTTTGCGTGCCATGCAGAGATCGTCAGTCCTTTGTGGCTGCTCACGACTGCACACTGCCTCCAGTGAGTTTTTTTTGTCTGAGCACGTCTTGGTGTGATTAGCGCAGTCGCCAACAATGCCAATGCATTGCAAGTTGGCTGTGTCTGGACCAAAATCTGCACCTTGCGGGTTTCGATGACAGTGGGCATTGGACTAATGTGCCTCCGTGTCATCACCAATCGTGGGGTGACATGAGACGGCATCGCAAGGTGGACTGGCCCCTTGCCGCACGATAAATAGCCACGTAACAAATCTGACTTGCAAAACTACTATCGTACTTGAGAATAAAATTGTATCTGCAATAGCTTTGACTTGATTTGAAGTCTGATGCAATTAGCACAATGTATGTCTGTGGGAGTAAACAAGTTGGTGGATTAAATCTCTCTTCGTAATTGTTTGGTTATCTATAATAAGATCGGTGTTTTCTCGGATACGATCTTGCAACCCCGAGGGACCTGGCGTTTTTTGTTAGGACGTACAATTCAAGTTCATTCTCTGTCAGGGCAAGTTGTCGTTTCACCTCGTGCCGTCGTGACAAACGCAAAGAGCACGACACAGGTAGCCTAAACACGACATCTTCTGATCAGTATGCATCGCCCTATTCTTTGCCAAACTCAAAAGCACCCGTCGAAACTACCGGCGCGGAAGAACGTACCCGTTTGCGCTGCTAACTCTTGCAACAATGTTCCGCATTCAACGCTGGCTTCTTTGAGTCAATTGTGATGAAGCGACCACATGTTGGAGTGTGCACCCGGCCCTCTCCACGCTCGAAAAATAATGCTCTTTCCTTCACCCCCTTTCCTCTGCCGCTTCCCTCTTTTTTTTCCCTTTGGGGAACACCACACAGGCAGCTTCCCCAGAACGCCTCCCTGCTGTACGCGCAGGCCGGATTTGCCAAAATGTACAACACCACCGAGAGGCATCCGGTGAAGAGTGTGGTGCTCCACCCACACTTCTCCCAGTTCCGCTCCAAGACCCTCCCGGACTACGACCTGGCGCTCGTCCGGCTGAAGGACCCGCTGGCCTTTGCAAGCCACACGGCAGCCGCCTGTCTGCCGGACGACGTAGTCCGTCCGGGCGTCACCTGCTTCGTCGGCAGCTTTGGCGATGGCCGGCCGCGCGGTGAGTCGCTAGGCGCGGGACGGTTCGGCTTGGGTGCAGTGCGTAGGGTCAACATTGGTTCCAGGCGAGGGCTTTCTTGGCTGCCAACTGGATGGGGCTTTGAAACTGTCTGCTTGGCATGTGTTATTGACCAGTTGGAAACCTTTGACTTGTTCGCGAGTCCACGGTCGAACGGTGTTTTGGTGGGAACTCCTCACCAACTTTCCAATGGTGAGAGAGGTCTAGCGGCCTCTCGTGCTCTTGTCCCGAGTGATTCTTCGCCCGTCGATTGGTGTCGGTTCGTGTAAGGCAGTGAAACAACTTGGTGTTCTCAGAGAAAGGACGGGTTGTCTATTGCTGCCGAAATAAGATAGCCGACGGTCACAATTTCGGCCCGCGTCCGATCTCGCTTTGCCACAGCACTCGGTTCGTAGCAGACTATGCACTTTTTCCGGGGGAGAGTTGGGGAGTGAAGGACGTGCAGTGTTTGCCTGTGAAAAACGCTTCGTAGCACACAAACCCAATTCCTTCGCCGCGTCAACAGGCGAACCATCTGTGAATGATATCTTAGCTCACTTGCTTTGCAAGAGAGACACCAGATCAAATACTCACCCTCGCGGTGACAAAAATCAGGCCTCGGAATGCATCTCTGACAGGCGTGTTTAGCGCAAAATCCCGCCCACGCATCCAAAGTGCCCCGAAGTAGCAACAAATTGCATCCCCGTCATCCCGGCTCTTGCTCTTAGAAGCTCCGGCATAGAGGATGAGTGAATGCTAGAGCTACTCTGATCATGCATCCCAACTCCTGGCTGCTGAGGCTTTCCTAAAACGTCAAGCTGTAGGGCAACCCAGAGCAGAACAGGCACATGCCGCATCCGCAGCTCTACCGCCAGGACGGTTACAGGCGACATTGTGACGCAAGTGTGATGTCATCGGGCGGAAATCAAGAAATTACAGATGAGGACGCCATAAACACGCCAGTCAGAGACGTGTTCCAGACACCATTTTTAGCCACAAGTGCTCGCCATGGTAGCCCACAACCTATCGAAGTCGGCTTCAGATCCTTAAAGGGGCATGCAGCATGCATTGAGCCGGCCTGGCCGAGCTTGGACTGAAGACTGTCAAGGTTCTTAATGTCATGCTTTCTTCTGTAACTGGATAGGCCACGGAGGGTCGGACTAGCAGTCTTCTTACAGTTTATAAAGATCTTTTCCTGTGACCTGCTCTCGTTCCAGTTCCCTTCATGAAGGCACAATCCATCATTCACCTGCCCGTGGTGATCAATGAACTGGCGACCTGCAACAACGATGAACACTATAAAGAGGATGTGAGCCAGCAGATGATCTGCGGCGACGGACGCAAGATGAAGCGTCAGCTGTGTGATGTAAGCTGTGGCACTTTCTCTGAATCCAAGAACGAAGGATTGGCAGAATCTGCAATAAATTACAAAAGATGAGAAAAATTGCATGCTTTAAAAAGCCCCCGAAAAGAAAAAAAATAAGTTTTCTTTTAAACAGTCTGATTGGGACATGCAAGTCAAAAATAAATTTTAGGCAAACTAATTTTTTTTTTTTTTAGAGCAGTATTGACGGCGGGAGATTTATTTGAAATTTTGCGTGCGAAGTCCATGACGTCACTGGTCATTCCGGAATGACTATCTCGGTCGCGAAGGCAAAGCCACTCCACCTCTCCTCCACACGCCCGAAATTCCGTGAAAGAAAACAAGTGGAAAGGAGGTGACTGCCAGCTAAATCGTGTCTCGCGCCGTCTATATTGCTCTAAAAACTTTTTTTTTTTCTCATAAAATTTATTTTTTTTACATGCAACCAGACCGTTAAAAAAGAAAAAAAAAAAAAAAGAATGTTTTTTTTTTTCTTTTTAGAGGCTTTTTAATATTTAAGGGCTTGAAGTTTCGAGTAAAAGGGTAGAGTAGCGGGGAGAGCTGAAAATTGTGAGCAAATTGAATCAGCTTGAACAGGTCTACAAAACGTGAGAAAATCTGCCGAAACGGTGGTGAGTCGGAGAAAGGTAGTACAACATCTCACTCACTAGGCTCCAACTTCGTCAACAGTGTCACGAGGAAGTGTATTTGTACACCTTAGTTGCTGATGAAAGCACACTTGTGTCTCGCTCAAAATGTCTCCACTGTTCGTCCATTTCAGAGCGACATTGGAGCTCCTCTCATGTGCCTGTCTCCCAACAACATCTGGCGTCTGGCAGGCATCCTAAGCTACCAGCGGCATTGTGGCACCTACCGCAAGCATCCGTCGGTGTTCTCCAACATCTTCGAGATGCGCGATTTTATTGACAACGTCACGGGACTCAAGTCGTACAACGTGACCCATGACCCGCTGCTCTACACGCTGGTCGAATTCCCGCAAGGCGACGACAGCAGCAATGCGACGGCCGAGCTTCGGTCCTACGAACCCGACAAGGTGCTGGGTTCGGACCGCAATGCATCGTCAGCCGTCGCAGCAGCCCTGTACTCGCACGAGAACATCTTCGGCGGCAACTTTACGGACGTCAACGAGACCGTCTCGGAGGTCTACAAGATCTCGGAGTTCGTTTCCGGACCGAACGCTACAAATGCTTCGGCCGTCTACAACGCAACAGAAAGCGACGTCGAAACGACGACGGCAGCGGCGGCGGCAGCGACCCTCGGCCTTGACGCAGCACTTAGAGAAATCGACCTGTCAGAGTCGACGACGGTCAGCGTTCCATCGACGACGGAAACTTCGACGGAGAGCATCGGATCGCCGAGGCTGATGGATTCGGACGCAAGCGTGGATGTCGGCGTGACAGCCGTGGACGTTAATACAACAGTCGTGGATGTTAACATGACGGTGGTGGACGTTAACATGACGGTGGTGGACGTTAACGTCACCACTCAAACAAATGGTGCCCAAGCTGGCAATGCCACTTTAGGCCGGCTCGAGCACATGATAGCCGACAGCATCGTGACCAATCGCAGCGAAATGGTGCTCGCGTCGCACGAACGAAATGACGCGGAAGAAACAACGTCCGTTCCATCTTCGACGGCAACATCCATTCCAACTTCGACGACAACGAACGGAGAAAGTTCGAGCACAACTATGACACCTGCGACGACCGTAAAACTGCTCGCTGCTTTACCCAGCAACGTAACGAGCGAAATGAGGGCAGTGAATGAAAGCTCTACTTTGGCTCCCGCTACAACTGAAGCCACCGAAGCAACAACAACGCTCGAGAAGGCACGCTCGGACGACGAATCGGAGGGAAAAATCAACTCTACGGAAACGTTGGGGGCTACACCGTCTGCAACCACTCCCGTGCCATTCCAAGAAACTACACCCTTCTCGTCCACCTTGCAGCCTGCAGCCACCACAGAAATGACGGTGAATGACACAGTGTTTCTAGAGCCTCGCCGAAGTTCTAATGGTAAACCATTGTCTTCCAATTCCTTTTTTGAGAAATCTGGCCCCAAAAGCCTCGAAGTCATACTTTGCTTGTTTTCTCTTCCTTTACTTTTAGGCACAGAGTGCATGGGCTTCGAATGCAAATACGATAAACGTTGTATAGAAAAAACGCTTGTTTGCGACGGCTCGTACGATTGCGTCGATGCCAGCGACGAGACCAGTTGCAGTGAGTTCAAAATTTCCCATCTTTTTAAGCGTCATTCTTTCTTGCACTGCGTTCATACAGGGTCGGAAGAATGATCTCGTGTCGACCGAACCTCACCTTGAAAAATCCCATTTGCAGTTCGTCTCGACGAGGAAACTCGAGCGAGAATCCGCGGAGGGGATTGGACCCCCATCTGTGGTGAAGCTTGGAATGATACTTTCAGCGACTTTGTCTGCCAAGAGGCTGGCTATGGGTGAGTTCCTTCGCTGCACTTGAGTGCGAGTTTTATGCCAAGTACAGTCCTGTGCTGGAAACGGAGAGGTCCCTGGTTTGATACCAAGACCAGTCAGATTTTTTCAGTAGCTCGGCAGTCACTTAGCTGCGTTTGGAGATTTGTGTTTGTCCTTTGTCCCACTTGTTCCCCTTTTCCAGGGATTATATTATCATATTCTTGTCCAGCTCGCTTGCACTTTTGCATTAATTGCACTATCACAGTCCTGTCCTTTATTACCTAACGCTTTGTAAATCAACCTTCTACCCTACAAAATGTTTTTGGATGCAAAAACGAGCATGCTGAGCATACTATTTTACTTTAACTCAATTTGCTAAATACCCTCCAAGAAAAATAACTAACGAATGTAAATAGACCGACTATTATTTTTCCTCATAGTCTCATAGCAGCACCATTATAAAGGGGCGCACCTTTTTCACTTGCAGCAGGGCATCTGAGACAACCATTATTGCTTTGGACTCACCATACGAGACGTCTTTGACATATGATGGCACCCTCATTGATGAACAGAACCACAGGCTACTTCATTTTCTGAAGCCCAAGTATGACAGCTCACTTCAGTTGTAACTTTGTTCTATGAAGCTCATTTGTCCTTTGACTAACCATACGTTTTTGTACTCTGCGACAGGAACGGAACGTGTGTTACCAAAGTCGTGGTCAAGTGCATGGAATTCCGTAAGTATTGCCGTTTGTCACCGCGATTCTCATTTATTAATGCGAAAGCATTAACTGTAACATGGAGCGAGCTGACGTCATCAGCCGCGCCAAACGGCAGATAAATTCGTGAAGCCACAGTCCGAGGCATCCCAGCTTCGAAGCCGCGCAAAAAGCCATGCAAAATGGAAAGTAAATGAGCCGAAGGAGGCCACCGCACGTCAGTTTCAATCAGCGCCACTCCACGGCGCTGCGTGCCCGCATGCCAGCAAAAGGAGCCGGCTGGCGCGCCTGGGAGGTGGCACAACCGCCCAAGCGCGCCAGCCGCTTCGTGCAGCCGATTCCGGTGGCAAGGCCAATGTCAGCGAGGCGCGACAACTTCACGAGGACGCGCGCAAGAACGACGTTCATGCTTTCGCATTCACAACTCATAAGAAGTGCTTAGGTGTACGTCACACCTTTTTTTGTAGTTCCTTACCCTGAAGACCAAACTTCATCATTTTCAATAACAACAATGAAACTCCATGCGGTTTCAAATCAAATGTCAGTTGCAAGACTAGACTGGGGAAGGTTATGACATCCACGTGTCCGCTAATTCAAAACATCAGATTACAGATCTTGGGGCGACATGACAACATATGAAAATGCTGGATTCAGTTAATGCATCTATGAATTATTTAAGTGCATCTATGAATTCAACGGCTCCTTAAATAGGCTCAAAGATCACTTTACTCCTTTATTTTTATATATAAAGGGACATTTGTTGCGTGTAAAACACATTAAGTATGGGAGCAAGCAAGTAAGGATCTAAAGTGGAACTAAGTTATGTAGTATAAAGATGGAAAGAAGAAAGCAACTATTTGCAGAGCACATTCATATGCGGAGCGCAAGTTCGTCTGCTTCTTGCACAGGGGTTGCGATGATGGCTGAATGCCGAGCTCTTATTGGCTGATTGAAAATAATAGTGGGTAGAACTCGAGGCATCTAGCATTAGGGTCTACCTTCTACCCAATCTGAGCTCGGCATCGTTCTGTTGTCACCGCAACTTCTGCGCAAGAAGCAGACGACTTGTGCTCCAGATTCCAGTACTGCGACGTCCAGGAACTTTACGTTCAGACTAACATCTGGCTTGGCTATTTTAATTTCCAGAATGCGGTTCCTGGGACTCCGCGGACAGAAATGCGTCCACGTCCAACACGGCAAACGGCACGGTCATCCACGCCGGAGAGAAACGGTGGCCGGCGATAGGCCTCTTGACGTCGAACGACGGGCAGTGCATCGCCAGCGTCCTCTCGCCTCATTGGCTCCTGACTTCGTGGTCATGCATGTCCAGAAGGTACTGCAGCAACTTGCACAATTTTCAGCTGGATCAGACGCCGCACTGGAATGTTTGATTGGCCATTTCAACGCCGTATAAAAGAAATATTTATTTATTTATTTATTTCAAAATACTGCCAATCCCATTGTGATTTTTGCAGGTATTGGGGAAAAACAAATATACATCAAGAGGCAAATATCAATAGAAACGGAACATCAAAATATTGCGTCATTCTTGTAGCAGAAAAAAAAACACATCAATTCATAAATTGACAAAGTAGTTGTTTTTCAACTGCATCACTAAACAATTCAACACTTGTACAACTAAAAAAGTGCCTATCTAAACTATTCCAGTCTCTTATAGCTGCAGGAAAAAATGGGTGTTTAAAACTGTTGGTATTGAGGGAATACTCGACGAGTGTGTCGCTATGTTTATGTCTAGTGGCTCTCGCTTCCGATCGCTTAAAGGGCAACTCCGGCCAAAACTCAAAATGAAATAAATTACTGGTATCGCTGTAGTGACACAAAATACGACCCCAGCCAAAATATTACGCCCGTAGGACGCCGGATTCTCAACTAATGCCGATAACAAAAGTGCGACCCGCCGCGAGCCGCTGCTCCTTAGCGGGTGGCCAGCGGGTTGCCGATCGCTAAAGCAACATTGGGCCGTGACGTCCGTATCATTCTCTTTTTTTCCTCCGGTTCGGGCGTTGCGCGGAGTGCGCTTCTTTGAGCCGCAACCACCGCTACTTCGGCTTGTGATTGGCGCGTTTAGCCGTTGCTTTTATCTGCAGCCCGTGTAGCTTTGGCATAGCCTTTTGTTTATTTGCTTGTGAGGACTTTAAGACTTGTTTTAGCGAGCAACTCGGTGCGCCCAAGACTGCCCAGCTGTTCCTCGAAAGATGCCGAGTGCAACTTGTAGCGCTGTGCGCTGCTCAAACAACCCGCTGCGCAACACGGAGGTGCTTTTTCACAAGTGTCCGACGGACCGGAAATTGGAGAAGGTGTGGGTGAACGCTGTTCGACGAGTGGACTTTGGACTTCGGCTTTTACGCGCCTGAGGAAAAAAGAACGAAAAAACAGTCGTGTACAGCCCAGCACACGTGTGTTCGGGCGCCGCGGCCCGCACCGGAGAGCCTCAAACCTTCGTGTCTGGGACTGACCCGCAGCGCGAAAGCGAGAGGGCCCCCAGTAATGTACGTCACTGGCAGCGCGGCGTAAAGCAACGCCGCTCCATCCACGGAGCCCAGATGACAATTTAGGCCTAGCGACGAGTACGGAAGACCACACACACGGCGACAGCCGCCGAGTACGGCACCGAACGTGTTCACTTGTTTTCCAGTCGCTAGCTTTTGGGTATACAACGACGAGTACCGCATAGCACACGCACGGCGGTGACCGCAGAGTACGGCACCGTACGAGTTCACGGGTTTTCCAGTCGCTAGCTTTTGATTGTACGCACTAACTCCTGCTACATATGCTCGATAACTACCAGATATACAGAATTATAACAAAATCAGCTTACCTCCTATCTTTAGACGGCTAGTGCAATAGAGGTAGGTGGCGCTCGGCCTGCGTACTCGTTGAACGAGAACGATCTTGACGTCACGTTCACATAGCGGCTGATTTCCAGTGTTGCCGGGGCCTCTAGCGGCTAGTTTCGGTTTTGTTGGCCGCGCCCCAAACAAAAATTTCAGGCGTCGATATCTTTAAAACTACGCACACTAACGAGAAAAAAATTGCACCTTGCAATTCAGGGATGCTGACTGAACTAAAAACAGTAATCCCAAAATCGAAAGTATGGATCGGAGTTGCCCTTTAACATACTTGTTTTCATCTATTTCAAATGCGTCGTTTAAAAGGAGGAACATAAATTTCAGTCGACTGAGTCTTGCACAATCAACGATGGTCAATAAAACAGCTTTCTTTAGTAGTTCTGTTGGTGAATCGAAGCGACTGTATTTGTGGTAAACAAATCTGGTTGCCTTTCCTTGGACACTTTCTATAATACTTTTATTCTTCTGCGTATGTGGGAATCAGGATATATTTCTGTATTCTAGTACTGGGCGCACAAGAGAGGTGTATGCTAAAAGATTTATTTCAGGAGTTGAATACTTTAACGTGTCCTGCCTCGCATTAAATGTGATCCAAACTGGGTACTGAGTACAATCCATACAGGTCCCCAGTCGCATTGTCTTGTTGGTTTTGTACATTTTTCTCGGCAACCACGCACCACAAAGTTAAAATGTTACGTCTCAAACATCGAGCTTCTTGTCCGGAACTTGTTCAAAGTGTTGCGAATTAGTATGCCGATCACAGATGCAATGTGCACTTCACAGCTGGACCGTAGCACATGGCTTTTCAGACTCGGTTCCTAGAAACCGAGGAGTTCCCCAGAGTACCCTTGAAACATTCATCAAGCTCCCGCCCCCAAGTGAAGTGTTCCTCTGGTTTGTGCACCTTTTGAGAATATCCGAGCCATCCACCAATGTGTGGTTACGTGCCAAACACTCCGTAGTTTGTGCATCATTGTTTACAGCGTCTGTAGGCTTCTGCTCTATTGTGTCGCATCAGTGCCAAAACCAAGAGGGGTTAGTCATCTGTCAATCGAGAAAGATTGTTGTTCCTCAAAATCAAAAAAAAAAGTTTGCGGACCTTTTGTTTAGCACCCAACTTCGCAACTTCAAGTCTGACGTGGCCAACTCCTTGTTTCAGCACTCGTGGAAGCGAGGCAAGCTCCTGGGTCCTCACGCTACAGCGACCGGCTGGAAAGGACCCTTACGCGTCGTTCAACTACTCCATCGGCGCCGTTTTACCCAGCCCCGTGTCCAACGCCACAGACCTGGCCCTTGTAAGAGTTCAAAGCACGCTGGAACTAGGGGATGGCATCGAGGCGATTTGTCTCTCCGAAAAAAAACCCGAGCAAGGACATCTGTGCGTCACGGCAGGCTGGCCCCGCAACCAGTCAGGTTGGTGCAGGCCATCTTCTGTCATCATTTCACTGTCGCTGTACAGCCAAAGAGATTGCAACGTCGCGCAATAAGGATGAGTGGGAACTGACCACAAACTAACAAACCGTCATGCCTAATCGACCGACCTTTGTCAAGGACAGTCCGTCACAGGTTAAGAAATCAGAAAAAACTCCTCCCACCCCTTTCCACTTTAGCGGAGCGAACACTGGAGAGGAGGCAACCTCCTCTCCAGCATTTCCTCCGCTTAAATGGAAAAGGGTGGAAGGAGCTTCCCCTGAACTCTTAAGCTGTCACCAACATTACTAGAACAACTCAGTTGGGAAGCTGCAATAGAGCCTGCTCTGAAAAAGTGACGCTGATCCCTACTCGAGAAACAAGCTTATGGCGTTCGCAACGCTGCCATTTCTCCCGCAGCAGCCACTCCGGGAAATGCATGGCTGCTTGTATTGGCTCGGAAGTATCGCATTCAATAATGTTTGCTGTAACTGTTCTATTTTCGCTTTATTCGGCCATCTTGGCGCCGAAACATATACGGTGGAAGGCGTTTCAGGGATATCTTTCCAGCGGATGTGCCGCAAATTACTATCAAGATTACGACGCGCTGAGGTCGGAACGCGCTACCTGAAATCACCAGTGAGACATAGTTGTAGAAAAAACAGTATCAACTGTGCCGCAAAACCTTGTAAACTAAAGATCTTAGAAAACACCATGCACCTGTTATTTTGTACTACTCTTCAATAAAAGTTCATACAAAGTTTTTTTTGTTTGTTTTTATGCAAAACCATGCTTTCTAAAAGCTCATGGTGACCACAGCAAAAAAAAAAAAAAAGATTGAGCCGCCATCTTGGCACCTCTAGCCTAGGAGTTTTCAGTATTCTGGGAACATTCACTGACTCAAGCAGTAGCAATATAAAGCAACTTTCATGTTTCAACTCGTTGCTAAAGGGTGATGCTGTTATCATGCTTAGATGGTCTTAGTGGACACCAGCGGCCCAGGTTTCAAGCTCGAGTTTCCCAACTGAGTGTTCTAGTAACGTTGCCGGTCACCGACTATTCACAACTCCAACACCCTATAGATGGCGGGGCGGTAGTTCCAAGATGACAAAAGGGACGGTGGTAGGTTCTCCAGGATTACCCGTGCGCCTGCTCGCTGTTGTTGGTCAGTGCGTTAAAAATAATTTATTTGCCTACAAATTTGAAGCGGTCAGGGCAGGAGCATATTACAGGTGACGGAGATGTTGATCTGTGTTCGGAAAATGAGCATGTTGATATCTAAAAGTTGTGGAAACCTCAAGTCGTGAAGCTTCGTGAGGGGCAAGCATGTTTTAAGCACTGGCCACGCACTGTGGCAAAATATTTTTGAAGGTGACAAAGATATCGTGGAGTTTGCACTTTGCCTGGCCATTAAACGTCGTTTGCACTTTGCCTGGCCATTAAGCGCCGCTCACACACTTGCTACCAAGTAGGACCGAGAGAGACAAGACCGGTTTTTAACCTGAACAGGCAAAGCCTTATTCCAATCAGTAGAGTTTTAGAGGTGCTGTTTGGTATATACTAATTGTACGAGCTTAACCCTTTGACAGTTGTCACCGCACATGTATGGCAAGGATTACACATTTGAATGCGACTGCTTACTACGCAAAATTGCGCGCACCTTAAGGTGTTGCTACATTTGTTACGTCTTTGGCGAACTAGTATAAACATTATATTCGCACAGTGCTTTGCTTTGCTGGGCTATTTATAGTCTTTTTTAAATTACGTGCTCCTTGCACGTGAAGCTCACTTCAGATACCGGCCGCTCTGGCTTCCTGCGCTTTTTGAGATTATAAGTATCCGACAAAGTGCTGTGAAGTACCTCCGTTTAGGAATCTGAAACCTCTGGAACGTCGCGGTACTGGATGTACCGAAATGAGATGGAATGGACGAAAGGTTTTATTTGATGCTTTGAAACCTAAGCAGCTTACAACCGCTGTATTTCCTCCTACTGGATAATTTCAGAAAAAAAGACCTGAGCATCGACCCTTATTTATACTATTCCTTAGAAAACAAAACACAACCAATGGAAAACATGTTAGGGGCTAAAAACACTCGACCGTCGAAGGGTGAATAAACTCGAGCACAGTTATTTTAGAAAAGAAACATTTTGAACCAATTACCTCCTCAGATTATCCTTCCTTCCGTTTCATGCTGCAGATCACACAAACCACCTGAGCTTTATGCCTGTATCCGTCGTCCCGTGGTCAGTGTGTGAGGACAGCAACGCCACGGGACTGCGTACCGGGGACGGCAGCGCTTGTGCAAGTTTCTCGGAGAAGGAAAATGCGCTGTGCCAGGTAAGACAAACACACTCCCACGTTGTTTCCGTGGCGACAGTCTGCGTCTTTGATAAAGTGCTGATCTTACTGAAACCACTCTACGCTTTTGGACGAGTTTCTCGAAAAGATAGGAATTATCTTTGCTTTGTTTGGTATGTTTTTGTGGCAAGATATGAAAGAAAGTTGTCTGTTCTTTTCTAAATTTCTTTAGTCTCATCTCCTTCATTGGTGGATTTCTTGTCATCTTTGAAAGAAAAGCCTGCATGGATCGAAATACATTGAAAGGGGTTACTAACCGCAGCCTTGAAAAGTATCTTCCCGATTCTCACAACCGACCGACCAACCAAAGCTATCTCAGAATTTTACGTCACCGTAGCAGAACGAATTACACAACCAATCCGTTACTCTCGTTTCTACATTATCTCCCTAGAAAAGATTGTTGGAAACCGACTAGATGCCAGTTTGAAAGTCTGATTAAGGTCCTCTTAATTAACCAGGTGAGCCTCATTGTAAAAGAACTAACGGTCTTGAACAAGGTAATGAACACAGGTGAAGGCCACTTTTCTCTTCATTCAGCGTAAATGCCATTAATAAGAATATTCCAATGCCCGAACTATTATGTTTCTTGCTCACTCACCTAGCTAAAAGGTGCTACTCAGTTCACTACTGATTGGCACTAGCTACTCTCTGGCCACATTGAACACTCCCCACGCTTTCGAGCAAATGAAGGTGGGCCTCGAACTTTTCGCGTGCACTTTCTGTTGCAGAAGTCAACTGCACAACGCTTAACGTTCAGAACCCTAACTATAAACTTGCAGTTAAAAAAAAAGAAAAGGTAGTTGTTGAAGTGCAGTTCATTCTACAAACAGAGAACACTCTTTCATACATAACTAGGGTTCCTTGTTTTTGGAGTTATTTTTGTTTATTTTTTCCAGATTTAAGGGGTTTTGTTTTGTTTCTTCTGGAAAGGGGGGGGGGGGGGGGGGTTTAAGAGATTCTGTTTTTTGTTTAAATTGGTTAAAACTTAACTAATTAAAAAAAACAGTCTGTGGGAAAAAATTAAAACCAAAAAGAAAAGCCCCCAAATTCGACAAAAAAACAAAAAAGCAAACACCAAAAACACTGAACCCTACATATATGTGTTCGGCACTGCAGAGCTGACAAAGAACCTTTCAACTTTTCGTGTCCCCACGTACAACTCAAACATTACTAACGAAGTGGTTGCTTTGTTTTCCCTCCTCTCCCCGCGTCTTTTTTTTTCTAAAAAAAACCTTTCCAACCCATTTTCGATGACAGAAGGGAAGCGGAGCTCCGCTGATGTGTTTCGGCGAACACGGGCTTTGGAAGCTACACGGTGTCTCTGCGTCATCGTCCGTTCGGCAAGCCTGTTCAGTCGACGACGCTTCGCTGTCCGTCGCCTACACGCTCGTCGACTCTGTGCTACAGTGGGCCAAGGACACGCTCGCACGCTAACCCTCGACAACGCTTTCCCTCTGTCCGCCGCACCTTTACCCACGACCAAGAGCAAAAGAAACAAACTGTGATAGTTACCGTTTTTTTTACGTGCGAATATGTGTACTGCGTGCTAGTGTTGCAAGACGGAGCAGCCACAGAAGTCAAGTGGGTGAGGGTGGCGGTGTGTGAAAGTGATCGAGGGTGCCACATACACAGAAACACTCGCGAAAGTGCCTGCTGCAAGTGTGCCGCCAGTTTTGAGTGCACGTTCTGACTGGTGTTCCCACGGAGGACTCTTCAGACAATCTCTCGTGCGGTGTCATCTACTCGCGGGTGCAGAGGTTTACTTTTCAGGCGTGGTTTCTCGGCGGAACTTGGTTCGATAGTCCTTTTACATGGCAAAGTCGCCAAGCGAGTGCTATGTGCCGACGAGAACGGACGACGTCCGCATGGAATCCAGTGTCTGAACTCTCGACTGCATAGAAACGGGAACTTTGGTCGCCAAGTGTTTTTTTTTTCTTTCTTCTATTTACCTGGTCCTGCACATGCCGAAGCCTTATCTGAATTTTAATTTGAGATGCATGTTTTTGTGTCCGACCAGTGAAGTCCCAATTGTTTTTCTGGTGGCCTCCTCCCTCCCACCTGTCCCCGGAATCCTTTGGAGTGCGTGCAGTTTTAGACCACTCCCGTTATCTGGAGGTTTGGAGTGTCGGGAAGGGGAGAGAAACTGTTCCGTGGATGTTTTGTTTCGTGTCGGGGGACGTTATCGTCCGTCGTTGTGTGGCAATGCTGGTTCGAGCCACGTGCAGCGCATGTCGGCTTGTGTGTGTCTGTCTGTAATCTTGCAAGAATGCTTTTGTCACCTGCTGAAAAAAAACGGACACTGTGCGCCAACCTGCGGTCTCGATAATCCCGGGACAAAAAACTGACGCCGTGTTATCTGGCCTCGGCAGAGATTTAATCCAGACTTCTCGTTCAGTTTGGGCTCCTGAGTGACCTGGTGATAGTCAAGATGCTGAAACTTTTTTTTTTGCAAAAGAAAAATGTGGGCGTCATTTCGTCCTAGGTTCATTCAGCTGCGAAGATGCCGACGAGTTCACTCTTAGTAAAAGCTCGTGGCCGTCTTTTTCGTTTACAATTTTGTGCGAGTGTTCTTTTTTAATCTAGGCAAGTTTCATTTTTAGGATATTTATATAAGCTATTTTATTTGTAACAAGCAAGTCCCTCTATCCTTTCTGTGATTTCGTCTGGGGATGACCAATCGTTAAACACAAACGAGAAAAGCTTTTTTTTTTTTTTCCCCTCTGACGAACCGTGACCTAGGAAGCTGTAAATGCTGTTCTGACCAAATCCACTAATAAACAAAGTGTGGAAATCCAGTAAACCGTAGCATTCTTCGTGACAACCTTCGAACATCTGCAAAACTTCAATGATGGCAATATAGCTTTTGTGCAACCATACTCGTTTATTGATAGCACAGTTGTGATTTTTCACATTGTCAGCGACACGAATTGCTCTGTCCGTACCATGCATTGACGTCGGTATGGTTCAATATTTACAAAACATGGCATTCCTTAAAATAATGTGAATCTATAATACATTGCTCTCACTCTATGCACACCAGCATGTCGCACAACATTTGACGTCTCTGCACAAGATTATCGCGTCACATTGTGACGATTGTCAGAAAAAATATATATCTGCATTATCACAATGCTCACATGACATGCAATTATCATTTGAGAACGTCATTAAAAGAGATTCACTCTGGTCATTAAAAAAGAGGAAATGAACGGTGAGGCAAGTCTAACACCTGCGAACCGAGTACATAAATGCATTTCGACGATTGCGTCAGTGTGACGTACAGACCAGATAAAAGTCGAGGAGCAGTCCTTGGTCGAAGTATGATAATGCTTACAAGCAACAGCCTGCAGTAGTCTTGGCGAATCTCAGCACCCTGGGAGTCAGTGCGACCGACTTGTGCTCTTGTTCGTGCGTTTGTCGAAGGCAGCAGGAGAGCAGTGGGCTGCCTGGGTAACAGCGTTCGACAATGTACTCGAACACTGTCTCAATGTTGTTACCAGTCGCGCTAGACGTCTCGAAGTAGGGCGCTTTGTCCTTGGCAGCTGTGTGGTTAAGATTCCTGGCAAACATTTCGGCCTCTGCACTGGAGACCTGTTGACAAAAAGATGAGAAAAATTAGTTTATGCACTTACTGACGTCATGTACGCGAAAACAATTGAATATTAGCATTTCTGCATAGAGAAGGAGGTAGGCATGGCAGGATAGAAACGTGATGATGCAACTCTTGGCTTCTTAAAATGCTGTGCTTGATGAAACAAAGATGCAGCTGTATTAGAGGCAAGGTCTTGTCCAGTAATTTTTAGGCAGCTCTAAAAACTTTTTTTTTTTACGTGAGTGGAACAAATTCGTTTTCAGATGCCAATATTTTTCCGTCCTGTGTAATCATATAGTACCTGTCTTTTGTAGTCCTTCAGAAGATCGGTTTTCGTCCCAACAACCACTTTCAGAGCAAAGTCATCAACCATGTGAAGAAGCTCAACGTACCTAGTCCTGAAAGAAAAGCAGAAACCTCAAATGCTAGCACAAAAGTGCTCTCCAAGAAAGACAAAGCAAAATTATTAGCATCTTTACAATCAATCATGTGCATTATTATCACAAGTGACTTTGTAGCTCAGGCTTACATCAGTGCTTTGTAGCTCTCCCGATTTGTAATGTCAAACGCCATAATGGCAACATCTGCGTTCCTGCAGTAGAAAGAGCTCAGTCCAATATAGCGTTCTTGTCCAGCCGTGTCCTGAAAAATTGCAACATTCCCAAAACATTTTGAATTGCGAGTTTTTTTGCACACAGACACACTGGCGTCACTTTTGTCACACCGTCTTGCCAGCAAAATGAGTCCTCCCCATCTCCAACAACTTGAGAAAGAACACCAAAGCTTTCCGCACTTACCCAAATCGCAATGTTGTATTTCCCCCACATCTTTAGCGTGAACGAGGCTCCAACCGTGGACTGCCGAGGCAAGAAAAAAAGAAATGAAGAAACATCGTGAAAAAGTGTTGAGATGCTAAGTCGCAGCAACAGCCTTTCTTCTGTTCATGACCCACAAATGCCGGAAAAGTTTGCCTGGCCATAATCTTTCAAGAGGTTAATCGTCTTCTGCTCTTCCTAGTCTTGTTCTGCTTTCCTTCCTACCCTGATGACGGCTCCGCGACCCCGACCCGGCCGATAAGTTTGCAATCGGCCATGACCGATTTCGGACGCCTTTTGCTGCGTGTCCGATTGTTTTCGCTTTCATCTTCCAACACTGCACGCACTTGGCAACAACAAGAAGGCGGTATAACACGTAAAATTACGTCAAGCTCATTTTCCCGCACGCACGCGCGGAATGCACAAACGATGCAAACGGTGCGAACTCACTTTGGGCCTGTCATCGAAACGTTTTTCGAGGTAACGTACGAGCAGCGACGTTTTGCCAACATTCGCGTCACCCAGAATCACGACTTTGAGATCCCTGCGAGGGAAGAAATTAAACAAATGAATCGAAGGTCTGAGTCACGACGCCGCACGCCGCTCTTTCACCCGTTGCGTCAGTGAAGTGCAACGGACTACTACCGGCTTCGAAATAGAGGAAGTTTAACGCACAAAAAAAGAGCGCCCAACTTACGCAGTTTGAAGTTTTAGGCCCATATTTTTTCCTTTGCGGTTAAGGGTCGTCGTGGAACGTTCGTCGGGATGGACTGTGGCGACAAGCTCGCACTGCTCTCGAGCGCAGCAAGAAACGAAGAGTGCTTGGGGTTTGTCCGGTGTGCGTTATCGCTTCATCTGGGTCCGCCTTCGTTGTCGCCCTCTCTTCTGCGACAGCCTGGAACCAGCGCGGTGTTGTTTCTGCCCCGGGAGTCCCGATTTGAGTGACGTACTCTTTTTCACATTGCGAAGGGGCCCCGGCAAGATAGCACCGCCCGCGTCAACACACACGCCGGGTTTACGGTTAGCAGCGCAGCGCGCAACAGCGGCAGCAGCTCGCATTTCTCGTCTACGTTTGGCGCTGATTTTGTATTTCTTTGCTTTACGGGCGTTGGAAACGTGTAATTCCGCATCCGAAACCATTTTTTTTTTTTAACGATTTGCTGTTGTTTAGCACGGCTTTGTAGCGGTCGCGTTCCGGAGCGTAGAAGTATCGTTAGCGCCTGTAAAGGTTTGCGGTGCAGCAGTGAGCAGCACACGCCGTCATGAAACCTTTGGCTAGAGAACCTAGATTTAAGAGAGGGAGTAACTCAAACCCTCCTGCGCAGACTGGAGTGGGCATGCGCTGTGTTGTCGCGGGAAAGGAGGAAAGCGGACTCGCAGGCTCGCAGACTGTCAACGCTTTCGTCAGCTGGTGACCCTGGTCGAGCAGCAATCTTGACATTCCATCCATCTCTCTCTCTCTCTCCCTTGAACATCAAATCAGCCACACAGCGAACAAGCTGTCGACCATTCTCAAAAAATAGGCTCGCCCTCTATTTTGCCCTTTGCCTGGCGTTTCAGGAGTTTTGTCGGCGGATCATGACGCGGTGTGACGTGGTAAGTTGGCGATCAAAGAAAAAAGGAAAAGGTAGAACATAACCAACAGGTTGAACCCATTCATCTCGTAAAAAAAGCAAAAAACTAAACGCGGCCTTGAAGATATTTTTCTCTTTCACTCGTTTTCTTTTTTCTTTTTTCAACTTGCAAATAAAAAAGAAACCGTGGACATTTCATGTTAGCAACGGCAAGTTTGGTAACCAACAAATTGTTGTGGAAGGCACGCACGGCCCGTGAGCGTTGCTCCACTTGCACAAACGCTCCTGTCAAAAAAAAAAAAGTAATGTAAGTTATTTCGTGTATGAAAAATTGGCCACAATATTTTATCTAAATATTTATTCGTTTTTCATCGGCCATTTCTTTAAACTGGGAAAAGACTTTTGCTACGAAACATTTCGACCATCATGTTGACAAATGAAATTGCGCCAAAATAATCGCCACCGTGATAAATGGCGTTTAGCATTTTTTCTAGGTATAGTTTTAAGAACAGTTTAACGGGTTTTTTTTTTGCTTTTTTTTTTTTACTCGCCGTCCGTTTACACAGAGGACAAGGCAACTACGTACAGTACCTTAACTCATGAAAAACAAATTTAATTAGAACCACTTCCTTGGGACATTAATCAAAGTACACATCAAATACTATAATAAAGGAAGAATCAAACGTAACTGCGCACAATAATATAAAGTAAACCAGCACCGTACGCGCAATATGGACGACGTGAAAAAAAAAGGAAAAAAAAAAAGATTCAATAGATTTAAGGCTCGACCAAGTTAACCCGAATCGTACCATATTCAACCAATTGTTTAGTTAAATTACAGACACTTATCTACAAATTGTTCTCAATAGTTAACCTCCACGTTGTGGGAACCCCACAACGTGAATCACTGATTGATTTATCGAAAGTGTTTTTATCTTTTTAGTTTCTCTTCCCATGGATATCTTCCTGGGGCAATTAGTTAAAGCAAAATCCCATCTCGGGGAAGCGGTGAAATGGGTACGTTTGGAGCAACACAGAAGAACCTTAGCTTTGAGTTTCGAACAAAAGAAATATGTCAAATTCTAGCTCCACGCTTCTATAATCGTTTTAACCTTAAAAATTGTAGTAAAACAAAGGGTTCGGCTTGTGGAGCTTTACTGATTTCCCAATTTATCTGGTAAATTACGATACTTGTACGCGCATTCGAGATGCCAGTTATCTGATATTTTATCATGACACGCAGGTCTCGAGTGCGATGAAGAATCGTTTTCGTTGTCTCTTGCATTCGAATATTTTAAGAACTTTGCGCAAATCTTGACTTTTTGCTTGAGATAAGGTATCATAAATTCGAAGATATATATGCTCGCCCAAAATTTAAAATATGTTTTTTTTGTCGTTTTTATACGTATTTTTGGTAACTGAGCCAACTCATCATGCTGGTTTGGCATATGTATACTCCCAGTCTTTTACGCGCTATTCAGAGGGGTGAAAAAACGATTACAATGACAATTACGCTTGGTTAAGAAGCATAGAATTAGATTACCTGAGAAGAAAAGTATTTGTCCGTCACTTGAAAAAAAAATAAATAAGTGACGGTTACTTTTTTGATTACTTAAGTTTTTCAAAACGAAAGGTTTTTCTGCCAGTTTGAAAATGATTATTTCGCGCTGTCCATTACTGGATTAGAATCACCAAATCATAGGCCATACTTGCAATCTTAATCCACTAATGTTGGTAAAACCAACCTCCTGCCTTGGTTTGAGGTTTCTTAGTAGGAAACCTGTACAAACAAGGGGCACCGTTAGAAAGGCGAGTGAAAAATAGTAAGGGTTGCAAGCAGCTTTGGTACTTCCAAAAGTTATCGGAGTGCTCTTGCGATTACTGTCCAATAAATATATTCAAATGATTACAAACTTATTCCAGAAAGTAATCCATTAGAAGTAATCCAATTGCTCGTAGTGACTACCTCACCCAGACCCACAATTCTGCTTCAAGTTCACAAAATAAAAAAAAAAAAGGTATATTTCAGCTTATTGCGATTTTTGGCGGCAGCAGTACTCCGAAGTCTTCCACGAGGAAGTCATTGCACAGCGTAAGCGCAACTTTCTTTTTATTATTTATTTTCTGCTGGCGCCCCGCCGACTAATGACAGGAGGTTACCTGTCAGACGAGCTCGCTCACCTGCGGGCGCTAGCGATCCAGCTGCGGTCACTACATATAGGTCGGTCCGCAGAGACGAGCATTTTTTTCCCAGAAACGTAGCCTAATTAAAACATCAGACGAAACATCGCCAGACGTACAACCGGTTATTTATTACCGTGGTTCATGTTTTATGTCGCTTATTTATTTATTTTCTATTTTTTGAGTTGATGTTTGTTTTGGGTTTTATTTGTGTGTGTGTCTAATCCTTGGTTTCTTAGCTTCGAAGGGGAAAAAGGTATCGTAATCAGGCGCTAGAGGTCGTATGGAGGAGAATCGGCGAAACACGAACACGGGGGGAAAGAAAGATAAAATTAGAGACAGTTAATCGGCGGTGTTTACAAATCTGACCGATTGATATTTTACGTAGCGATCTCTGAACATCTGTTGTCTATTGTTTAACCCCGCGCGTCACACATTTTTTTTTTGTCCAAGTATAATAACTAAGGGTTATGACGAAGCACCTTTTCGCGAGAAGTGGCGCGCATTCCTGTTCGTTCTGCCGCTACTCCGCTATGTACAGTTACAGTATTACTTAACTGGAGCAAACGCTTGTCTACTGGGTCTTCGTTCTATTCCATGACATCTATACCATGTCTTCGGTTCGCATAAATACAACCTGAGTTCTCTTATGATTGATTTGTTTTCTGCATTAAAAGTTAGTCCGGTGTTCCAGTTAGGTGGGACTGTACAGTACTTTTTAAAGTTCCACGTCACTCAGTGCCGAAAAGATGGTCGGTACACTTGAAAGCAACGCGGACTGTCTTTTTATCTCTAAATTTTAACATGAGCTATACTGCTATATAGCAGGGCGCCCATCATCACTATTCAGTGGAGGGATGGATGGGTGGATGCAGAGCCGTTTATAGAGAGAGTTTGGTCAATGGGAGGAGCGGGCAGAGACAGGGCGTGCACCAGGCGCAGATAGAGGGCTTGGCATGCTCTCTTGGCCAACCAGAAGCCGAAAAGAATCCCCTGGAGGTGGTAGCGAGCAACAGTTTTAATAAGAGGTTAAGGGTCAAATGTAGTTACTCTTCATGGTTGAAAATATGGTCTACGTGATGTTTCGGTTATGATCATGCAAAAAGATGTAAGAAACAAATGTGCCGCTCGAACTCTGTTTTGCTGGGACAGAGTCTGACCACTCGGACAGCAGATTCCAGGCCCTCGGCCCCTGGTGTACGGATTATGTCGATCGTTCTGCTAGTCGCGCTCTTCCACCATGCATGATTCTGGATGTCCGCGATTAAAATCTCACGTGCACAATATTTTCAGTCACCGAGAGTTACTCCGACGCACTTATTAATTTTGTTTCTCGCGACCTCCGCCAGTGTATTATTTCCGGCTTCTGGTTGGCCACATTCGAATTTGTGAAGACGCCCTGGAACACGCCCAGCGCGCTTTCAGGCAACGGCGTCTCCTCATTTGCCTCCTATACTTCCCAATGAATGGCCAAACTCTCTGTATATACGGCTCTGGGTGGACGTTAACGGATGTGCCCTTTATAACGGTAGCTTGCGCCACCTAACCTAAAAAACAACAACCGAGACACACGTTTCCTCCCCCCGTCGTTCTATAAGTCAGTGTCCTTCCCCTGGGAATTTTTGTAACTTCACCAGGTAGTGTGGGATATCGCCAGTATGACCTCTTAGGGGATCGGGCAAAAATAAAAGCACGCACCCCCCGCTTTCTCCCGCGGCGAGGGAGTCACCAATTTTCATCTGGCCAATTCTTGTCGGCGATACACCAACACTGAACCCACTGTGAGGTAGGGTTGAGACTAGGCCGGAGCCACGCGGGAGGGTGTCCCTATTTTCTTCTGTTCCACCTGTCCCCCAGCTGTGCCAGTTAGTCGTATTTCATTAAAGTTTTTTCTAGATTATCGCCACCAGTTTTCTAACCGCATTCTTTGTGATTGTAGTCATTTTCTCCTTTGTTCTTCCATCTGCGCCAGCAAAACCTAGCGCCGTGCCAAATTTCTTACCTTATTAAGGGAGGACAGGGAGAAGCACCGAGCATTTTAAAGGAAGACTGAAAGAGTATTTATGCTCGTCGAGGCTTTTATTTGAACATGACCTATAAGAGATCAACTACCCAGAACACAATTTGCGGCTCGAAATTCGTTTTCTTTCTGCCCCCAAAACAGCCGGTCGAGAATTGGCCTGTTTCAGCCCCGCTCACTCTCGTTTCAATGGTCACGTGGCGTTCAAACTATGTGTACGAATATATTCAAAGTTGTGGGTCCAAAGAATTGCAAATACGTTGATAAAAAAAAATGTTCCACAGATCGCAGATAGTACATGTACACGTCATTCTCAAATATGACGACGTACGGCTGGCTGGAAGACGCGATGGCGGCGCACGACGTACCAAAGTTTGCGACGGGCGTGAAGCCGCTACTTCGAAACTGTCGTTCGTTGTACCGGTCAATCGGTCTTCAAGCGCAGAACATCGAGTGGAAGGGATATGGGTGCGCAGCAATCGCGCGACAAACGGTGCACGCAAGTTCGTTGCCGTCGTCGTCAGTTTCAAACGCCGGAGAAACTGAGAAAAAAAAAAAAAAAAAACGCAGTCAGGTGTAGCCGCGTGACGTCTGACCATGAGCTTCAGTGCTCTTGTTTCGGATTCGAGCAGTTGAGTTTTTCAGGCTTTATTAAAAATACACGCGACTCTGCAGCAAAATATTGATTGGGTGGTCTCTCGACACCACATTAAACCGTCTGGCAAAAAAAAAAAAAAACATTTTTAGGGGGCGTCGTTTTCCCTTTATGGCTAAGTGCTCTAGTGTTACGCTCTCACTGTAATATGACTCGAGTGAAACCTGAGGCATATCGTATTAGGCTTGTAGCGAACGAACAAAGCGAGTGATGTTTTTAATGTGAAATGCATTAACTGTCCCATAGACCGAGCCGACGTCATCAGCTTTGAAGGCGCGCCAAACGGCACCTAAACTCCTTTCTCCAAGTGAAGCCGAAATCTGATGGATTTCGGCTTCGGTTCCATTGGCTGGCGCGCGCCATAGTTTTAAGAAAAGAGGCTCCCATTGGCCGCTGCGGGTCAGTTTCAAGGAGGGCCACCCCATGGCGCTGCGTGCCCACGAGCGCAGCCAGCGCGCCGATACAAGGAAACGGCTAGCGCGCACGGGCAGACCGCCAGCGCGCGGGAAAGGAATCAGCTGTGCCGATTTCTTTCTCGCCGATGTTAGCGCAGCGCAAGAACGACATTAAGCTTTCGCCGATGTCAGCACAGCGCGGCCACTTCACGAGGACACGCGCAAGAACGACATTCATGCTTTCGCATTCACAACTGATAAGAAGTGCTTAGGTGTACCTCAAGCCTTTCTTTCGATCGGTCTGCTCTCTTTGAAGGATGGATGGATGGATGCTAACGGCTGTACCCTTTATAATGGGCGGTAGCTTGTGCCACCTAAGAACCAAAAGTATGATTTCTTTCCCTCTCCAATTTGCTTACCCTATGCAATTTCGTAAGTATCACCAGGTGGTGTGGGATATCACCGGAATGACCTTTGGGAAATCGGGCAAAAAACTACCCCCCCCTCCCCCCCCCCCCCCCCCCCCCCGCTTCCCTGTTCCTCCCGGTGAGGGAGGGAGTCGCCGATTTTCCTCTGGTCAAACCTAGCTGGCGTTACTCCGGCACTGGGTCCACTGGAATATAGGGTGGAGACTTGATAATTTCCACCAGCCTTCTAATCTCCTCTTTGTAATTGAAATACACTTATTATCCATTATTTCATTTTCGTCCGCAAACCCCAGCGCTCTGGCCAAATCCGTCGCTCCCTCCGGAAGGGTGGGTGCAAGCCCTGTGCACCTCCACACCACATGTTCTATAGTCTCGTCTTCCCCTTGGCATACGGCACACCGCGTATCCGTTTCCTCGCACGTTGTCCTAGTCCTCAATACTCCTGCAACGAGCTCCCCCATGAATTATCATACCAATGTTCCTTCCCTATTTCCGGTTTTCGTCCCCTATACATAGTTATAGCTGACTTTCCCTGCATTCTTACCGTGCACATCTTTCTCTGGGCTTCTTTCCTCTTTCACAGAGGTAGTCTGCTCTACCCCAGCACTTGACTGTTGGTACCTGAGTTTCAGTTTTCGGTTTGTCCATTTAGTGTTCAGACCCTTCTCGCCCATCGTGTATCCTCAATTGTGTCAAGCCTTTGTTCAAATTTCAACTTAATGATCGCCTCCCTAGCCTCGAAAGATGCCCAGCCCATGTCGCTTTGCACTCCTTCATTTAGTGTATTCCCATACCGCCCCCCGTGCCAGTCTGCTCACGCTCCTCTGCCGGAGCTGCATGGAAACCAGGGCTGCCAACCGGTGAATTCGCTGAAGCCAAACTCTACATGTTTCTTCACACTATGGCATATAATTAGGGTTTTTCTTTTTCTGGTAAAACCCAATATTTTCCAACCTCGAACTATTTTTTTTTAATTTGGTTAATTTCAATTTTTATTTGAATTTAGAAAATGGATTTCACCATTTCCCGAATTACTTTGATCCGAAAAGAGCTTTTACGTAATAAAAAGTTTCTATAGTCAGTTACAGGTTAAGATAAGTTTTCGAAGGAAAGGAAGGATGGGGGGGAGGAGGAAGCAGACTAAACGCTGAAGAGAGGAGGAGGTTTCCTCCTTTTTTCTCCAACATTCCGTCTGCTTCCTCCTCCCCAACCTTCCTCTAGCTCGATAACTTTTCTTAACCTGTGACTAACTATAGGGACGCGCACGCTAGCTCCAGACCTCGGAAATGACGCAGACCCTGTTGACTTTACTGGACAGCAGTGGCAGATCGAGCTCCAAAATGTCGTTTTTACGTCCATTGCGAACTATATTTTGCCCTACTTCCCTCCCACTTCAACTAGCGCAAAAAATAAATAGAGAGATAGAGAGAGAGAGAGGAGTGCATTGTAAAGTTTTGTTATTGAGAGGACGCTCTCTCACTTCAGATATGCCCAATCACCGTAGAGTGATTGGGATATCTGAATTGAGTGTCAGAGATGAAGGCAGAAAGGCACGTAGATGATTATATGTATGCAACAGGTACTGCATTATGAAAAATCGAAAAGACCAAGTGACCTTTTATATCATGTTAGAATGATGTCTTTGTGTACTTCATTGCCTCTATTTCGAAAGTATATTCAACTTACTGATGGTGATCACTACTCTTTGTTGATAATTATACGTAGGCTTCAGAGTTTTCGGTTTAAACCGATAAAAACGGATAAAAGTACGCCGAACTCATTTTCGAAAATTCGGTTTTAACCGAAAAAGGTCGGTTTGTATACGTTAGGCGTTTTCGGTTTAAATCGATAAAAACCGATAAAAGTACGCCTAATCCGTTTTCTAAAATTCGGTTTAAACCGAAGGTCAGTCTTTCAGGGCCGCGTCGGGGTGGGTGGGGGAGGGAGGGAGAGAGAGAGAGGGCGTTGCAAGGTTCGACATTGTGTGACCTCTTCGTAATTGCCCTTTTCTAAGGTTCAACATGCAACAAAAGAGGTCTTGGATTTTAAATTTGCCTTCGCGGGACATCTGTGTCCTTTCTGTGATCGGGCTTAGTGTTTCAAGTTCCCGGTCCTAAAAAAACAGTTCATATGTGGGCTAATATAAGGTTTTTCGCTTCATGCACTTCAGAGGACATCAAGGAAAACCGTTAATACCTTTCTTAACACCCTCTCTCAAACTTCCCTGTGGTTGAGAACATAGATACAATAGATTTATTTTTTCCATTCCGCTGGTTCCTTTACGGTAATCACCTCAGACGGTCACGTCGTCAGAATGGGAAGGAAAAAGAAGCGCGCTGAAGATTATGCCCGCGAATTCTGCGATTTTGAGGTGTGTCCTGACGGAAGTTGTGGCGAAGACCACGTATATATATGTGCCGTTATTCTTTGAGTGATCACAAATATCACAGCTACAAGGATCGTCTTATATGGTGTCAAATGGTGTTTCTTTCATATTTACCGAAAAAAATGGTAAAATCTTTGATAAATATACACCTAAAAAAAAAAAAACGAAAATTAAATTTTAAAATAAACACCGAAAAAAGTACGCCGAATTTTGAAAAAATAGAAACCGAAAACGCCGAACCCTAATTATACGTATTGATTTCTAAATATAAACATATAAAAATGTGTCGTGCTGTCCTCGTCATTTATGTAATTCTCCTTTAACACCGTAACTTCACCAGCACGCTCCATTCCCACGACAAAAACCCTCGTTGCAAAATAATTAATTGAAAGACCTGATTACGAATACCAATTTGGAACAAAGTGCTAAATACCCCCCCCCCCCCCTCCGAATTAAAATATATATATATATATATATCCCGAACACAAATCACCCTATATATATATATATGTCTATCTCTTAGAATTTAGCCAATGCACCTGTTTTTACCTCAAACAGCAAAGAAGTTCCCCGTGAATTATCCCATCTTTTCCATTCTTGTGCCCTGTTTTTGTGACCTATTGTTAAAACTGATACTTTCGCCATTCTGTTTTATTTTCTGCCTCCTTCACTTCTATTTCCACTGAAATAGTCTGCTCGGCCCCGTCGCTAGAATGTAGGTATTTAAATGTCAGCTTTCGGATTCGGTTTGTCCTTTTTGTGTTCAAACTTTTCACATATAAAACACCTGAATACTTTCCGTGCCTACCGCGTATTATTCATTGCAGCTAACCTTTGTTCAAATTTCAACTTACCGATTGCCTCTCTGCTCTCAAAGGACTACCAGCCAATGTGTCCCTGTACTCCTTTATTTGTTGCACTCCCGTGCGCTCCCAGTGCTAATCTACCCACGGTCCTTCGTCGAATTTCCAATCCAGTTTGGATCTTTGATCTCATGCACAGTATACCCAAGAAAGCAGTCCTTGCGCCATCACGGCACTTTGTGTTTCTTTTTCTTTTTTTTTTTTTTCAATAAAAGGGAGCGAGTATGCAAGAAGCGACAGTATACAGGCGAGTTGGTTAGGAAACACGATATTCTAAATCTACAGACGTATTCTATTCTAAGTATACAAATCTAAACCAGGGAAACAAATCTAGAGCAGAGAAATTTAGAAGCAGGGAAGCAAAGCCAGGTGTCTACGTAGATATTCTAAACCCCAAGAAACGGAAAAATTAAGTAACGGACGAGACGACATGCAACCTTACACGGCGAACACCCCAAAAAGATGTTGGCCTTTATATAATGAAACCGTTTGCATACGGGATAATTATAAAATCGTTCGCAAATTTTGTCAAGAGAGGCAAGCCCAAAGTGCGAAAATCGACTCATTAATAAGGCAGGTGTTATCTTTCATGACCGTTTTCGGAACCAGTAAGAAGCAAGCCGAGTTTCGCAACCTAGCCGTTCGATTTTCAGAGGTTCGCGAAAAACGTGTGGGAGGAAAATGAGAAAGTAATGTTTTTGTTGCCTTTCTTTTATTTTCGAAATTGCCTCTTGGTTTTAAACAAGAAAACCTGCGCCTGTGTAACAATTTCTCAGAAAAATGTAAAAAAGAACACACACACACAAAAAAAGAAAACACATAATTTTTATTTATATGTACGTTTTCGGTCACGACTTTGAAAACAATGTTCATATTTATGACGCAATAAGCGGCTATTATTATCATTATTATTATCCCCCTTCTCTACCAAACGTTATTATTATTCTTGTTTTTAATGCGGCAGTTTTTCCAGCGTCGTCTGCTAAAAGCAAGCAGAGCGCAACAAACGGGGTAATGTCGTTCGTTCCAGTCTCGTTGAAGGTTCCGCGTTATTTTCTGCTCAGTTCAATGCTAAACAGTCCCAGAAAAAAAAAAAGGGGGGGGGGGTGGGGGGGGGGGCTGGCCTGTTTTTGTCCTTTGTGGTGGGCGACATTATAAGCTAGTCCGCAACGTTGGGGTTTGCAGTCCTCTACGCTTCGACACATTTTCGATATATAAACCTACATTGTTATAAAGAGGTTTTCTTTTTTTCATCGTTTTTATTTACAAATGTAAGTATGGTGGACGCGTGCTTCGTGAATTTTCTTCCATTTTGAAGACCAACACGTTGTTTACATCTAAATCTGCGTTTGGCTCCCCCCCCCCCCCCCCCCCCCCCCCCCCCCGCAACCCCTCCCCTCCAGGTGTGGGCACAGCATAAATAAATGCGTTAACGTGGAAGCAAGCACGACGATCATATCAAAGGTTGATTTATAAAGGATAGCTATCTATTGCGAGTGCGTGTTCGAAAGGAATAGGCTCCTCACTACCTCTACGACTTCTCAACCGGGTCCTGCTCGGCGTACAAAGTCGTTTCCGCCCATCGAAATCACACACGACAGCCCGAACTTTTCGAACTCCTCCCAGATTTTCTTATTTGAACGAGAAGGCGCTCCAGGCGCTTTCCTCGCATCGTTACTCAATTCAGCAGCATCTCGGAACCACCCAACAAACACACCAAGTAAAACAAACAAAAAAACGCCCAACTCAAGAAGAGCCCCCCAGGTGACGCATTAGCCAAATAAAAGCGGAGTTTCCGGGTCGGCTACACCGAGCATAAGATATTGACTCCTTGATTAAAGATTCGCGAAGTCTGGTCGGGAGGGCGAGCCGACTCCCTTCCATATCTCCGAAAGCAGACGACCCCGCGGAGCGCGTTCGTTTCATCCAAACAGCCTCCACCTCAACGCGGACTTCCGCGGTCCCCTTCCCCGTTCCACCCGCCTAATCTAGACGCTAGTAACGTCACATGGTCTGCTGAGTAACGCGGAAGAGTCGACCAAAGCGCGGCAAACGGAACGCACCGCTCCTTCCTTTGATTGGTGGCGCCCCTGGCGGCTTTTCTCGGCACCGTCGAGCGGCGGGTTCTGCTGCGGCCCCAGCGAGCATCGGAGAGCGGCTTTGCCTCTCAGTTGGCTTCGCCGACTGTTCAGCGTCGGCACAGTGAGGTGTACAGTGGGCGCTTCAGCCGTGATGGGGAGCTGAAAGAGCGTCCGTTCAGCATCCCTCCTCAACGAGACTGTTTTCGGAGATGGGAGATCAGGTGTGTTCGGAGCGTCAGATGCCGCACGTTCAAAGGGATACTCTGTTAAAGGTAAGGAGAATATATATACAATTTTTTTTTTTTCGCTCTTCTCTTTGCGTTGGCTGGGGCTGCTCCCCGGACCGCTGGCAAGCGCCAAATATGAAGGAAAAGCTCGGGCAAAGTGTGTGTGCGGGCTTTTGGTGGGCGCGGTCGTTGAAGTTTCGATGAGCGCGCGCGCGCTGCGGGGTGGGATCTCGCTTGAAAGGTTTAGATGTGCTATTATGTAGCCCTTCTAAGCTCTTGTTGCCTTTTTTTGTTTCTTTTAGAGGTATTGCGGAAACGGGTTCCATGTAGTAAAAAACGCAACTCTCCCTCGATTTTTTATTTTTTATTTTATTTTTATCAATTGATATTGCTGGCGCGTATATTGATCCGGTATCTGAGCGCATTTGATTCCCAATTATCCTTATAACAATCCCGAAAAAAAAAAAAAGCGATGATTACGAAGAACAAGAGCTTCAACAAGATAATAAACCAGATTTTTTTTTTCTCACTCTTTCCCTGTTTTGAGCAATCGGTATTTGATACACCGGTTTTTGGATTCCCGGTTATTCCGATCGAATAAGATTCGTGAGAAATGCGAGGGCAATACTTTTGTCGACCGCGTTTCGTTTTCCTGATGTTATCTCATTTTCATATATGCGCTGGCTGAAGTAATGAACGCTTCACCTGTATTTCTTATATGTATATTTGTGCGGCCTACTTTTTTTTTGTGTGTGTAGGTTCTGAAACCACTGCTTGGGATTTGATACGTTTAATTTCATTTTTATTCAATTTCGTTGATTTTATTTTTTACCGACTAATTCAAGACCGCGCAATTATTCGAGGTCACCTTTCTGGTCTATATAACCCGCCTAGATAATTGCATATCAAATTGGTTTGTCATGCTCTGTTTGTGTGGGCTTGCCGTTCCCAAAATTCTCGAATCTGCATATCAAAACGAAGACCCTTACCTTAATTTCTCCATCAGAATCCTGTTCGCACAACTCCCCCCCCCCCCCCCCCCCCCAAAAAAAAAAAAAACTGTTTTTTGTTTGTTGTTTTGTATTTAATGCCTTTCGGAGCCCCCACAAATAATCCCAGCTTACGATATGATTGCAACTAAGCCAAGATCACAGGAGGCTGAGCAGAAAAGCCGTCGTTTTGGAAAAAGGGCCGGGACATTGCAGTAATCGAGAAACTGAACCGGATTCGTGGCTTATACTTTTTGGTCGCTTCCACAAAAATTAACGACCTTCTCTTTTAATTTTTTTTTCTTCTCTCCCTCTCTCTCCTTTTCGAGAGTTTTTATCGGTCTCCTCGATCGTAGTCATCGTGGTTTTACGAGGAGCGTCTTATTTCTCAGCGCGTTGGCTATTTGGTGAATCACCGTTCGTCCGTCCTCATTCATTCTCGCGGTCTTTGGATGATCGCTCGATATTTCATTTGCTCGAAAGTAGAGAATATCATACCCAGAAAAAAATAATAATAATAAAAGGTCTTTTTTTTTCTGACCGACTTATTTTTTTTTTCTTCTCTTTTCTTTTAGCCTTGCGAGTCACTTTTTATTAAATCCGGTTAATTATTCACACATTTAATAATAAACTTTTATTTTTGGTATTGCAGTTTGCGTGTGGAATGAAAGATGATCCGTGAAGGATTTTCACGCAGTAGCAACTTTTTCGGTATGAATAAATAAACAAATAAAAGCGACTAATCGCTTCAATAAAAATCTATGATGAAGCTGGTGTTTTCCAACTAACCAATTAAAAATATAAAAAAAAAATGTATTTTTTGAAGAGTTCTTTTTAATATAGGAGATGCTGCGATATGTGTAGGAAATGCGTATATTTCTCAATTGCTAAATGACTCGGTACATGGCTACACTAGTTCCCTTCTTCCGTTTCTAGTGTACCTTTTAAACAAATATTAAAGCACACAAAGAACCCCCCGAATCACAGTCCTTAAATTTGTTCCTCTCCGGCATTTCGAAGTATTCTCTGTCCCGACTCTTGGTCCTACAATCCATTATTAATATAAAAAGCAGCTTAAAAAAAAAATCTAACCGAAAAAAAAAAAAAAAAAAAGATGGAGGCTTTAAACACGTTGTCTATATTCATGGATGTCTCAGGAATAAGGTCATCGTGCTCATAGTGACCGCGAGGGGTTTACCACGGCTCGTATTCGTTGTCCTCTAGCGGGTGATACGCGAATCGATGAAACGGGAACTATCGGTGTTTCGGAACGTTGGGAGGAAAACCGGCATGGCCTAGCGGTAAAAACGCGAAACAGAAGGTGGGGTATTAAAAAAAGCCCGTTGGTCAGAGCCTCAATTAAGTACCGTTTTGTTTGCGTTATCTGTGGTCCCCACGTATAGACCGCTACTTGTCTAATAGACGACTTCTCTCTTGCAGATAATGTAACATTGTCATTTCTAAGTGAGAATAAAAGAGCGTACAGTAGATTTACTTTGCAATCCGGGACAGTTCGCGTGAACAGATTTATGGTTCATCGAGTACCGCGAAGCAGCAAGGTACGAGCTACAGGTAGACAAGATCCCAAAAATTGAAAAACCGAATAAAAAAAAAAGTTATTACTATAAGCAGAAATTCGCTTGTAGTAAACTTTCCGCAAATATAATCTTACACTTTTTTTTTTTTTGGTCAGGGTGTTTACATAAAAAGTGGCCCCTATTATCAACGTCCTTATACAGATCGCATAGACGATATTTTGGTGTAAATTATCTCCTTGTTTTCCAACTATTTGTAAAAATGTATTTAAAAAATACAAAATCTCCAAACTTTACTTTAATCAAACAGTATATGCATAAAAAGTACTTGACTCTAGATTATATTATCGTAGTGTTTAATGCGGTTTTCTGTACTTGCTAACGATGGTGGAATAATCTCGAGTTCAAGTATAAACAATAAATGTTTTTTTTTTTTTTTTTTTGCCTGAGATGCAGTGTTTCATTTATGAACGAATGAATTCAGTGGCACAGTTGTGCTATGTTTTTAAGCAGAATTCATATTCTGCTTAAAAACATAGCACAACTTTATTAAGCAGAATCTACTGGGTTTCTTTTTTTTTCATCTTCGGGTTGTGTATGATCAGTGCGTACTGCAGTATACATTCTAAGTTGATATATTGGTTACTATTTACGCACGAATATTAACCCCATCTACTTTAATGACAGATATTGCATGGCAAGATTTCCCATTCTTCCGACTACTTGATTCATCTTGCAATAAATATAAAATTAACTTCAAGTTCCGTCATCCAAAGCTATTTGTATTTAGTGTGTGTAAAAAGGGAGAAAAGAGAGAAACAACGTGGAAAATATAAAAGCAAAAAAAAATATATATATATAAACTAAATCAAGATCTAAGTCCTCCCGAAGCAGGGATCGAAATCAATCAATACTTTTCATGAAACGTGGACACACCCAAGGCTGCCATTAATCGAAAGCAGCTGGCACGCACCTTAAAAGCGAAGTATTTGTTTACGACGAAGAAAGAGACGGTGAAAGTAACAAAGTTACCTGAAACGCGTTAAACTTTTCGATAATGCAGTCACCTGAACTCGTTACGATATTCGACGCATTGAGTAACGTATTTCGTTATTTTTTTTTTTTTTTTGCAAAAACCTGCAACACTTACGTCAATACGCACACTGTCGTACTAGAACGCGTAAGGAAAGGTGACAAACGCATCGGCCAATCAACTATTGTGGCGCTACTGACGTCACACTACAGGTGTCACTGATAACCAACTATGAAAGGAGTCGCTACCGTAACGACTGGCACATCAATTACCTTACTCTCTGATGTGCGTGTGTGTGTGTGTGTCTTTCACACGACAGTATTAGCAGTGTCACTTTATAAACGTGGCCATCCTCTAGTCACCAAGTGACACTCATTTAATAACATAACCTCATTATCTGCGGTGATTTGATGTTTGTCAGCTACGTATTTTGCTCCTTTTTTATTCCAATGATGGTTGTATTCTTTTCAGGGAAGTAACTACGCGTGCGTTGAATAGTATTTCGAAAAAATTCGAAGAAAATATACGTATCTATCTTGCCTGTCTATCTCGGGCACTAGTGGTATGTTTCGTCGCGTATTGTAAGCTGTTGCTCCCATGTAGAAATTTCGACTTATCGTGCACCGAGACGGCTCTCGACCCATATACCCGATAAAGCAGAGCAAGGCGTCATATCGAGCTACTCACTATAGTGATCCATACTCCAGCGCGGCTGATACGCATGCAATCACCGTTGTTAACAACGCAGAGCAACATTTTTATTTTGTTGTTTTTGGATTTTTTGTTTTTCTTTCTTTAATACAGATCAAGCTGGCGTAAGGCAGACGCGGCGCATACTTCCAAATGCGTCGCGATAAATATCGATTGTTTCCCTCCTCGTCTTTTGTCGCTTTGTTCCTGCTGTGTAGGAAGATCGTCCATACTCGGTTTTGTCGTAACTTGACAAAACGGCGCAAAGCTGCGGCCTCCCTTGAGCCAATGAGAGCGGCGGAGCGAATCACGTGACGGCTCTCCAAGAACTGAGTCCAGCCCGACGGCACGCTGTCACGTGCCTTTTGCCGACACTCTGATTAGATCGTCAGGACCTTATAGCGTCCGCTGTTTGCCAAGTCATGCTGGAATGGAGTGTAGAGTTCCGCGTCTCCCGCCATCGAGCGCCAGCCTCAATCAATGGCAGGTGTGCGTCTGGCTACAACAACGCTTTCCCTTTCCTGTTCCTTGTAGCGTCCTTCTTTCCATCTTTTACCCTCCCCTTTCTGTCTCTTTCTCAACGATCGCTAACTTGTTGCACCGCTGACGTCAGTGGAAGCGGACGTGACGTCTTACGGTCGACGTCATTTCCGGGATGGGGGGGCGCAGCGACTTTGCGGAGGCGTTCGGTTCGGCTTCCATGCAGTCGGAGCTCGTATTCGTTGTTCACCAAATGTCGAGGATGTGGCGAGAGACGAGCATTTTGTCGAAAACAATATCTCGTTTCGCCTTTGACGAGATGCACTGCCCATTAGGTTGGTGTTGGTCTGACCCGTAGAGATCATCCGAAATCAATACACAAAGAGAAAGTTAAAAAAAATATATTAAAAGAAAACAATATATATATATATATATATATATATATATATATATACATACACACAAAAGAAAACAATATATATATACATACACACACGGAAGAAGACGCACTTCAGACAGTTGTTGGAGTTTTTAAAACATATCGTAAAGTTTGTCGACGTTTCGTCCTGAGACAGACCTTTTCCGAGACTGTATCGAAAAAGGTCTGTCTCAGGCCCTAGCTTTAATGCAATAAATTCAATAATCACCTTCTCCCCTCTTCGTTCACTACACACATATATATATATATATATATATATATATATATATATATATATATATATATATATATATATATATATATATATATATATATATATATATATATATTACTTCTCCTTTGTGTATTTTTTTCGGGTGTTCTCTGCGGGTCACATTAACCTATGGAGCAGTACATCTCTCTCTTTCTCCCTCCCTCCCACCCCCCCCCCCTCTCTCTCTCTCTCTCTATATATATATATATATATATATATATATATAGTATACAACCGTGATATTTTGGGAACTTGTCTTGTTAATGAGCATTGTACATTATTTGGATCAGTCCATTTCTGGGGAATTAGAACGCCGGAAACACCGGCGAAGTTTTGCTTTCGAGGTCAACGCGACCCCAGAATTGAGGCGAGGACGTTATTCAGCTTTTCAGTCATGCTAAAAACGATTTCGTACACCGGCCTTTTAAATTTTATATGCTATCTACTTCCGACCAAATAAAAAAAAAAACGTTCGGTTGAGGAGAATTTTGGTTTCATCAAGTGCCCTTTAACTTGGCACACATGCATAAACTGCAGAAGAAGGGGGAAAATCTATACACTTGTATGTATTTATTTATTTATTTATTCCCTCAGGGCCCGAAGGCATTAAATTGGGCGTAAAACAGCACCCCAAAAAGGGGCGCTTTTGGTGCAATCTTAACAGCAACTATAAGCCGAAGTTATTACTTTTTCGGTACGTTTACGCAAGTTAGAAAGCATCTAGTAAGAGTGCTAACAGTAATATTAATCTTTATTGACTCAGGTGAGCCTCCGCATCGCAGTAAAGTAACAACCCGTGCCATGAAAAAAAACAAACAAAAAAACACCCAGGCAATTAAGCGGGAAATCACAAGAGTGAAAGAGCAACATTTTTTTCTTCTTTTTTTATACGTTTTGTGCTAAATCTTTGTGGAAAGGCGAGACACAACTAATATGACACATGATGAACAGAACAGCGCACACAAAGACAAGGACAGAGAAAAGGAACATGCCGGACACACAAGCGCTG